>NW_017308409.1:36182-48222 GCF_000935625.1 Nanorana parkeri | reverse complement strand
TTGGGTGGGAGACAAATAATAGACTTCTACCATCTCAGGTTACTTTTAATAACAATATTAAATCTACAGAAATCAGTTTTCTTCATCATCAAACTTCTCTTACCTGCAGGGGGCCTTTGTACAGGAGTTTTCACTGCCTTTTTCTTGGCTTTTAAAATAAAAAACAATGTAACAAATAAATGAGTATAGCACATTACAGCAAAGTTACAGGATGAGAGTATATCAATAAAATGATAATCAGCAAAGACTTTTCCATGTGGAGGAATAAACTGGAATGTATCTGGTATTATTTGTTTTCCTGGGCACTGACAATGACTGAACATGGTCTTCTCTGACCTCTGCTTATTTATTTATTATAGGTATTTATATAGCACCAACAATTTAGCGCTATACATAGTTGCACATTCACATCAGTCTCTGTCCTCAACGAGCTTACACTCTAAGGTCCGTATCTCACATGCATACATACAAGAGCCAATTTATACAGGAGCCAATTATCCTACCCCCAGGTCTTTGGAGTGTGGGAGAAAACCTGAGTACCCGGAGGAGACCCAGGCAAGCACAGGGAGAACATGCAAACTCCTTGTGGCACCCCTGAGGAAGATTGTACATTCAGTAGATTTCATTCCACCGGTGACATAACATCACATTGTTGGCACCGGGCTCCACTAAACAGACTGCTGCCAGCTATAGCCACTAGGACTCTGTTCAGCTGTGTAAAGCTGATGGTCAGCTTTACACTGGATTTCCTCCCCCCCACCATGGCAGCCTCAATGTGCATCTTGAGTAATGCTCGCAAATGGCGAACACTCATTGGTCAGCACGGTAACTGACCAAGTGTCTTCTTCGAAAGGAAAAAAAACTGCAGTTGAGCAGACATAACAAAATTACATTGAAAATAATAGTAATCGAAACCCTAACATCCTCATATTTCCTTTTTTCAGTGAACAAAATGCTTTAACCACCCCAGTACCGGCATGCTTAACCCCCTTCATTACGAGGCCACTTTTTGGGGGTTTTCAGTGCTGTGATAGCATGCCGGTGGTATTTATTAACCTTCTTTTCTACTATAAAGAAAAAAGAATTTATATTAAAGGAGAACTATGGGGTTAAGGCTTTTCCCTATAGTTCTCCTTAGGGTAACAGGAGGACACAAACTAGCGTCCTCCCGTCACCCTAGGCTCAGTATACCGCAAGCTACAGCTCCCTACTGCTCCTGCGAGCTACTGCTCGCGGTATACTGAGATGCCGCAGCTGAAGCGGATCCCGACAATTTTGTCTGGATCCGCCCAGCTGCGTGAGTGACAGCTGGCTCTGCCTATCTAGAGGCAGAGCCAGCTGTACCCGCCCCCTCCCCCGTCTGTTCCGCCAGTCAGCGCTGGCGGATCGGAGCAGGGAGGGGGGATATCCAGCCCCTCCCCTGTCACGGCAGAGAGCTGTGACAGGATCGAGAAGTGAGCGAACGCCGGTATGTGTTCGCTCACCTCCCGATCTACTGAGCCGACCTGTGACAGTCTCATTGTCACAGGTCGGCTAGAACTATGAGGGGAGTGAAAATCACTCACCTCATAGTTCTCCTTTAAGCAAAAACAGACAAAAAAAATATATAACAGTTTCCCTTTCTTTTAATTAAAAATTCTCGGACAGTAGAACCCCATTTTGGAAAGTAGACAGCCCCAAGTTGACATTGAAGGTACAGGTCATAAACAGAGGGAGGCGGAGGTGAAGGGGTTAATTTAAAGGTCACATACAATGGGAGGATGAAGATGAAGGGAATAATGTACAGATGTGCAGTATGAGGGAGGTGAAGGGGTTAATAAAGGGGTTCATCGCACAAGCATACCCATCACAAAGATGTACATGAGGGCTAAAGGCAAGAGACGGGACAATAATGAGGATTATAACTCAACATGAATCGACTTTATCGTCCAATAGATTTATTTTACCTGCTGTGGTGGGTTTTCCAGTTTTACCTGGCTTTTTTTGGGGGCCTGGTGGAGAGAAAATGGCAAGATATCCAAATTGTATACCCAGCTATACAGGGTAAAACACACATGTATCGAACAATCAACAGAAACATTTCTTAGTTGTAAAGGAATAAACTAGAATCAATTTATCAGAACAGATACTCGAGTTAGTTGTCTGCATAACGACGCCTGCCTGCTGTTAAACTACGCCCTCGGCTTTGCTTAGCTGTAGCTGCCCGGCAGATCATATGTTGCCCCCAGCAGGACATACAGGACGATGATCTGGTAGTGTGATTCAGCAAAATTCAGGGATCCCTGGTGAAGTCAGAGTGTTTTACTATAGCTGAGGTCTGCACTAAACAGTATTTAAATACAAGAGTGAGGTTCATTCTTTTCTGAATCTTGATATCCTTTGTGAATTTATTCCTGATCTCTGCAGCAATCCAACATAAACCAGCTCCTGCACTTTGCCTCTGTGCAGGAGTTTCTTGTAATACAGACCACTGCCGCTCTCTCTCCTTGTGCAGGGTGACTGGTCTTGTCTCCGCCCCTCCTATAATAAAGACCGGTCACTGCTGCTCTCTCTCCTTGTGCAGGGTGACCGGTCTTGTCTCCACCCTCTCCTGTAATAAAGACCAGTCGTTGTTGCTCTCTCTCCTTGTGCAGGATGACTGGTCTTGTCTCTTCCCCACCTGTAATAAAGACGGCTCACTGCTGCTCTCTCTCCTTGTGCCGGGTGACTGGTCTTGTCTCCGCCCCCTCCTGTAATAAAGACCGCTCACTGCTGCTCTCTGTCCTTGTGCAGGGTGACTGGTCTTGTCTCCGCCCCCTCCTGTAATAAAAACCGGTCACTGCTGCTCTCTCTCCTTGTGCAGGGTGACTGGTCTTGTCTCCGCCCCCTCCTGTAATAAAAACCGGTCACTGCCGCTCTCTGTCCTTGTGCAGGGTGACTGGTCTAGTCTCCGCCCCCTCCTGTAATAAAAACCGGTCACTGCCGCTCTCTGTCCTTGTGCAGGGTGACTGGTCTAGTCTCCGCCCCCTTCTGTAGTTTTTTGCAGGCAGCCTGTAGTGGGTGTTGCCTCTTGTGCCCCTCCCACAGCTCTGCTCTTAGCACAGTCTATGTTTAGCCTAGGGATGATGTAACTACTACTGGGTTTGCAAAAGAATTTGGTACACACAAAGAGAATTTATATACTTTGTGGTTGTTGCGGAATATATTGAAGTGGATGTTTTGGTGTTAGAGCTCAGCTTTAAATTCTACACCTTGTGGAATCCATACCTACCACGGATAACATGGAGGATCCACTGATGTATTCTATCTCACTCTTGACTTTCACATTGGAATTTGGTATGCAATTCACTTGCCTTCCAAAATGTATATTTCCTACAACTAATGTTACTACTTATGATAATATTTCTTCAGTAATCAGCATCAAACTTCTCTTACCTGCTGGGGTTTTTTTTTTAGGAGCTTTGCCTTTAGCTGCGGAAGAGATGAGATATATCACCTTTTACAGGACAATTGCAGAAATAAAACATATGAACAAAATAATCAACCAATAACGATTTTCATTCTGGAGGACAACATTTGGTTTTCCCTTGGGGTTCTGTTACTGTTTGCTTCTGCCTGTTGCTGGGTTTACCTTACCTTGCCACAAAGCAGAGCAACCAATAGTGGGATGTTATGGATATCTGTGTCTCACCAGCCAAGCAGTTTTGTGGCCAGTGGTGAATGCTGAGAGAGGACATAAATATCTGGGTCTGACCATGTGAGAACCTCTTTCTGCCCCAGGCCTCCTACCTGGAGGTGTTTTACATGTATGCTGTCTGACCAGGCATGAAGCCTGCAGGTGGTCAGATTTGGACCTAGTCGGGGTCAAGAAATATTCCAGGGATGGAGAGCCCAGGAGGAACTTCATCTGCTGGAGGCACTGGAAGAGCCAGGATGGGTTTAGACTTCATAAAGAAGTCTGGTGTCTCACCCAGGGGAGATCCCACAATGTCTACCAACCAGCTACAGTCTTCTAACTCAATGTCAATGCATTTTCTGTTTAAAGCTGGAAGAGCATAGAGAGAATTTGGTAAGTCCAGAGTTCTGTCTAACCTAGATGTTTGCAACCCTAACCCTCTCACACTGTTTTTGCCGTTAATGGAAAAAAGCTTCATATTATCCCTAAAGTGACCGGCGCCCCATTTTGCTTTTCACATCCCACATTCTGGCCAAAGACTCATCCCTGAGGTGAAATGTCAGCTCCTCCTGCCCCTGGAAGTCAGGGGGACACTACATATAATTGTGTTGTTCTTGTTTCCTTGTGTAATGGGTCTGCCAATGTATCCTACTCTGTTATTAGGCTGCACTCTCTCAAATCATTGGCTGCTACAAGAGAGTGTCATCAAGCAAAATTGCAGATTCCCTGCATGTATTTCTAAAGACAACTGGGATTTATTATGTTCCCAAACCCACAACCACAACTTGGGAAGCATCTGTCATGGAGAGGAGTCTGTATCCACAGACAGTCCTGGAGATTGCAGGACCATACCTCCTGCGTGGAGACACGGGTGTCATGGATGCGCTCGCTGATTGTCACAGGATGCTCTAGGGTCACTCGGCAACAAAAGATGCTCTCGTCACACAGAATGCACTCGGGTCACTGCGTGACACAAAATGCACAGGAGCCTCAGGGAACACTGGTGCCACAGGAATAACAAGGGGCACTGGACCCCCAGGAGTCTCAGGGGACACCAGAGCCACAGAAGTTACAGGGGACACTGGAGACACAGGAATCACAGGGGTCTTCAGGGTTGCTTGGGACACAGCAGCGCAGAGAGGTTGCTGGGGGCACAGGATAACACAGAAGTCTCAGGGGGTCACCAGAGTCACCAGAGACACAGGGATTACAAGGGTCACTGGAGGCACAGGAGTGAACAGGAGTCAAATGGGTCACAGGAGTCATAGAAGACACAGGTGCACACAGGGCTTACTGAAGGCACATGAGTGTACACAGTGGTCACTGGAGGCACATGACTGCAGGGTCACTGGAGGCTCAGGACTGCAGGAGTAATTTAATGGCTCAGGAGTCAAAGAGCTCTTGGAGGACACAGGTGCATACAAGGGTAACGGTGGCAGAGGGCTGCAGCACTGTCACTCTGGGTTGAACCTGGAAGTTCCAGTGGTTACATGCTAGAGAGAAAACCCAGTGCTAGATTGCAGAACACTGTTACAAGATCCATTGAGATCTGTCCACTTATAAAAGAAGATTCCGAAGGTGCAGGTCAAGAATGAAGGCCAAAATTGTTCTTTCTAGACTAAAAAACTCTAGAGATGTGAACACAGGAAAGGGGTACACAAGAATATGTAGCCCAGCAAGGCACAATAATTTAGCTCAATATACACAGTATAGCGACTCACTCTCCCTGCACACAGACTGTCAGCTCTCCCTCAACTACTCCAACACACAATGACAAATGGCTGCTGGAACCTTACTGACCACAGTTGAAAGGTCAGGCAATGCATTATGATTACAAAGAATTTGGTCTGGCAAATTTCCACATCAATTTGCCAGGACTGAGAATTTCAAACCCGCTGGATCTTCTGTGAACCTGAACCTCAACCCAAGATACAGAGGATTTGCTGCTCAGACCATATACATTATAGCGTAGGCCTCCGTCTTACCTTTCCCACCAGCTTTCATTTTTCTTTCTATTTCTTGGCCGATGTATTTGGCAGCTGATGACCAATAAAGTGTTTTCTCCTTGTGTCCTTCTCAGATTTATTTCATGTAGCTTGGTGTCTGTTATGAGAGAGGATGAAAATATCTGGATTGTAACTGGTTGTGGGTACTTCTGTCTGGCTTTTAGGTCAATTAAAGTAGAACTCCGGGAATTGGAAGAGATAACCCTTGCTCATTTTGTCTAGGGGGCTCAGATAAAGCAGACTTATTTACGTGATCCTCGGTCCCACTGGGCTGCTAGATAAGCCCTCGGTATTATCAGATAGTAAAGACATTCTCAGTATCTTTACTGATATGGATGGTGCACAGTAGCACTTCCCTTATTAGAAAAGCAGGTACCTGTTACCAATTGCTGTTTTTTTTATCAGGATGCCAGGGCAAGTAAGAAGAAGTACTGAATGTACACTTATACTTTAAGGCATGTAGCTCTATTTCCTAGACGGATTATGACTACTGATTGTCTTTGCACTGGGTAAACTAGGTGACTGAGCCTCTGCATAGGTGGGAGATATTCCTGACGAGAACAAAGCAAGCTGAAGTATTATACAACAGAAGTTCTTCTGCCTACTCTGTTGCAGGTTCCTGATGGCAGCTCCAAGACCAATGGTGGTTCTAGTGTGTGCTCCTAGCTCTAGTGTCCCACACAGGAACAGCTTGGGTGATGGCAGTTCTTGTGCCTACTCTATTACAGGTCCCTGACGTCAGCTCCCGGACCAATGGAGGTTCTAGTGTGGGCTCCTAGCTTTAGTGGCCCACACAGGAACAGCTTGGGTGATGGCAGTTCTTGTGCCTACTCTATTACAGGTCCCTGACGTCAGCTCCTGGACCAATGGAGGTTCTAATGTGTGCTCCTAGCTCTAGTGTCCCACACAGGAACAGCTTGGGTGAGGGCAGTTCTTGTGCCTACTCTGTTGCAGGTTCCTGACGGCAGCTCCTAGACCAATGGAGGTTCTAGTGTGTGCTCCTAGCTCTAGCGCCCCACACAGGAACAGCTTGGGTGACGGCAGTTCTTGTGCCTACTCTATTGCAGATCCCTACAGCAACTCCTGGATTAATGGAGGTTCAAGTGTGTGCTCCTAGCTCTAGCACCCCACACAGGAACAGCTTGGGTGAGGGCAGTTTTTGTGTCTACTCTATTGCAGATCCCTACAGCAACTCCTGGACCAATGGAGGTTCAAGTGTGTGCTCCTAGCTCTAGCGCCCCACACAGGAACAACTTGGTTGAGGGCATCCCGGATTGAAAACAGCTTCTTTTAGGCTCTCAGACCCCAGTGGACTATGCCCTAAAGGCATCAACTCCTCCCTCAAGGATTCTAACACATGCTATACCCTGCTGGCAAGTGCTCAGCATGTCTGTTAAAGCCGGATCCAGCATACTGGAAAAAACAAATCGCTTAGTCAACAAACCGGCAGAGCTACTCATGCTACACCTCTAACAACTCCAGGAGCTTAGTCAACAGAGACATGTATGACGATGGGCGTATAAAGAATGCCTGTTTTCCCTGATTTCCCTAATTGCCGGTATGATACCAATGGCCTGCTAATACCGGGTAATATAAGTGCTGGGGTCTGCCAGATCCCCTGATGGATGTAATAACCCCCCTATTAGCCATTTACGCTTCCTCATTGACAGGTCTGTGGATTCTAGTTAGTGCTTCTAGGTCCTTTGAAGCTTGATGATTCTCTGAGCAATGTTTACTCAACATTATCTGCTTGGGTTGGTTGTAAAGGAATTAAAGAGACCTGTTATGTTGAACGAAGGAAGTTGACAGAAAAATGTTAACCTGAATAAAGTGTTGTGGACTCCAGCACAACTTCCCTATTGGCCACTCAGTTTTGGGGATCCTCTGTCCTCATTATCTTCCTGCCTGGCCAATGATGCATTATAGGAAACATCAGAGCGCCGAGATCTGATAGGACCTTTCAGCAAAATATAAGACGTAACACAAGACTTGGAGGACGTACAGTATTTCCACAACACATAGATTCCATCACGGTCAATCAATAGGGATGAGCCAGTCTGCCTGGGTTTGGGTCTTGTACAGTTCCACAAATCTGTATCCAGACCAAACAAATATACATTATCCAGCAAAGTATTTCTTTACATTTTAAAAACAAGCTCCTACAGTCATCATGTTTCCAAACAGCTCCAACTCTCTCAGCCTGGCTTCCCTGAACATCCAGCCCAGTACAAGATCACAAGGGACCGAACAGTCTACAGCAACTGTTCTTTATTATTATACAGGATTTATATGACGCCAACAGTTTGCGCAGCACTTTACAACGTATGGAAGACATTATAATTACAATACAATTCAAGACAAGATGGTAAGGGGGGCCCTGCCCCTGAGGGCTTACAATCTAAGAGGGAGTGGCCAGTGATACATGAGGAGGTAGCTGTGTGGGGATGAATTGTTTGAGAAATGGATATTTCAGTGGTTAGGTTGAGGTGGGATAGGCTTCCCTGAAGAGATGAGTCTTAAGGGATCGCCTAAAGGCAGTCAGAGTGGGACATAGACGGACAGGTTGGGGTAAGGAGTTCCAAAGAATGGGAGAGACTCTAGAGAAGTCCTGGAGAAGTGGGCATGGGAGAAGTTGACAAGGGAGCTGGAAAGCAGGAGGTCTTGGGAGGAGCGTAGGGGACAGTTAGGGTGATACTTTGAGACAAGGTTGGAGATGTTCATCTACTAGCTTGGAGAAGGGAGGAGCAGGAAGGAGGGGAATGCGTTGCCTTGCTGCATCTGTGTTTGTAGAGACACACACAGTTTACCAGCACACACAAGGGTAGCTTCACAGGACCCTGCAAGGAGAAGGAGCCCCCCTAAAACAGGATATCAGGGCTAGTGCTCAGGGGACTAGCTGATTCTACACCAAACTAAAACTTTTAAACATCAAGAAGCAGCATCTACAGTATTGTAAGTGATTTCATTAGCATTAGAAATAGCTTTTGACTTTAAAGTTGCAAACTTTGGGCAAACCCTATTAAAGTCTGGGAAAGGGGGGCAAATCTTATTATTACACAGAATTTTCAGCTCTCCCTAACAGTACTAATACCCACTGACAATATGGCTGCTGCGAGCCCACCTCTTTATAGGAAGGGGGCGTGGTTATCCATTCCTTCGCATTATTGGCTCTTGTGACTCAGGTGACCAGGGGCAATGGCTGTGAGATGCGTTATAGGTTGCCCCTCATTTACAGCTGCGAACCTGCAAACTTTTCAGCAAAAATCTCAGATCTTTGCAGCAAACATACAGTATCCGCGAAGCCGAACGTCGTCTCTATCAGTCAGCATTGTGTCCGCACCTCACGGCTGACAGACAGGTTTTTTTTTTTTTCTAGAAATAAATCCATCGGTAAGATCGTCACCTTCGGCTCCCTGAGGGGGAAGTGTAGAGATTGTTACATGAGACCAGTTCTCTGTCTACAACTGTCTGTCTGTCTGTCTGTCTGTCAGTTGTTGTCTGTAACAATAATGAGTCTCATTCCTGAGAACGCAGCACTATAGGAATAAGAATATTGAGGACACAACAATGAAATCTCTCTCTTACCTCTGGAAGAAGTGACGTGGTGGCTGCAGATGTTGTTTCACTTCTGAGCGTTGTACGACGAGCTGCTGGTTCACTTCCTATCACTTCGCGCATTTTTTTCCCCCGCTCTGCTGGTATTGTTCAGGGAAGTTCCCTTCACTATTCTAATATCCAATCAGCGTGAAGATGAGTCAGATTTTCCTGTTACTCTGTATGTATGGACTCTGCACAGTACCACTTCTCTTGTCCTGTATGCCGGGTGTCATTCTCAGTATCTGTTCTTATTCTGTATGTATGGACTCTGCACAGTACCACTTCTCTTGTCCTGTATGCCGGGTGTCATTCTCAGTATCTGTTCTTATTCTGTATGTATGGACTCTGCACAGTACCACTTATCATGTCCTGCATGCTGGGTGTCATTCTCAGTATCTGTTCTTATCCTATGTGTATGGACTCTGCACAGTACCACTTCTCTTGTCCTGTATGCCGGGTGTCTTTCTCAGTATCTGTTCTTATTCTGTATGTATGGACTCTGCACAGTACCACTTATCATGTCCTGTATGCCGGGTGTCATTCTCAGTATCTGTTCTTATCCTATGTGCATGGACTCTGCACAGTAGCACTTCTCTTGTCCTGTATGCCGGGTGTCATTCTCAGTATCTGTTCTTATTCTGTGTGTATGGACTCTGCACAGTACCGCTTCTCTTTTCCTGTATTCCAGGTGTATACAGTCCTATACAGGGCTATTGGGGATTGGCAAGGTGTCCGTACACAGACACCAGTGTCCGTGAGTGGCCTCAGCAGGGCCTACCGATGCCGTCATGGCATACAGTACACACGGATACGGTTGGTATGTTCCTGGCCCCGGGGCCCCACTGCACAATCGGTAGTTTTGGTACTTTCCAGCGTACATGCTGAATTTTAGTGGGCAGAAGCTCTGCGGAAGCAATGGAGACACTCACTGACCACCAGGGAGCCCTGTACTGACCACCAGGGAGCCCTGCACTGACCACCAGGGAGCCCTGCACTGACCACCAGGGAGCCCTGCACTGACCACCAGGGAGCCCTGCACTGACCACCAGGGAGCCCTGCACTGACCACCAGGGAGCCCTGCACTGACCACCAGGGAGCCCCGCACTGACCACCAGGGAGCCACTGGCCCTGAGGGAGCAACGCACTGACAACCAGGGAGCCACGGGCCCTCAGGAAGCCAAGCAGAGACCAATAGGGAGACACTGGACACCAGGGCCCCCCACACTGACCACCAGGAAACCACTGGCCCCCAGGGAGCCCCGCATTGACCACCAGGAAGCCAATGGCACCCAGGGAGCCCTGCACTGACCACCAGGGAACCACTAGCCCCCAGGCAGTCGTGCACTGACCACCAGGGAGCCACAGGCTGCTAGGATGCCCTTCACTGACCACTAGGAAGCCACTGGCCACCAGGGAGCCCCACACTTACCACCAGAGAGACACTGACTATCAGGGAGCCCGCACTGGCCCTATGAGAGCCCTTCTGAGACCCTGGAGATGTGAGGTCATGATCCTGAAGCAACACAGAGTATGTAGCTTCATATTTTTCTGCATTACTGTATAAGGTATTGCTGGGATTTGTAGTCCTCTATCGCTGGTGCCATTCTGCATTGCCGAATAAAGTATTGCTGGGAGTTGTAGTCCTCTATAGTATATAACTTATTTGTACTTGTGGAACTAGGCCAGAGACCAGACAGAGAGGGTTATTCACAAAGCTGCCGAAGGCACCCGAGTGAATAACCCAGCCGGAGTGAAGTGAGACGGACGCTGTTCGGCTTTTCGCTTCTGGCTCTGTACGGCTGATTTCAGCCATGCATCGGCTCTGTACGTCTGCCTTCGGTCAGCCGAACATGCTTTGCTCATGTTCACTTGTTGAGCTGCCCAATAAAAATGATTGTAACAAAGTATAAATAGGGAATACATCACTGCTATCGAAAAAGCCAATGTATAAAGCAAAACATCCTCACATTATGCATGTGCCGAAGGTCACCATACAGTGCAATCGGGTGAAGTTCACAGTGTCCCGTGTAGTGTAGATCTGGAGAACCGACAATAGAAGGACTCAGATAGACATAATAGGCTGCAATGCAAAGAGATAAATCTCTACACCCCTGACTTCCTCACCAGGGATCTAACAGAAGCCACCCAGAGAAGTGTATATCGCGCGGAAGATTTATTACGTACGCTTCGAAAGTGGTTTACCACTTCCTCCTCGGGCCTGCAGTATCACACAGATCAAAGCCGTGAATGGCCCAATGCCGGAAATTTAGCAAATTAAAATTGTGTGAGCACAGTGTGTCTAATTTCCGTCACTTTTCTTTCTATAAGACTCACAATAAAGCCAATCTCTCCCACTATGAGGGCTTTCCAGGAATGTTGTATTCCAATGATTGGGCCATCTTCGAAGCACTCAAAGTTTGGAATAGTCTATTATTATAATATAAACAGAACACGCATATATAAGGGCTCATGAACACGGGTGGCTGGGTCCATACAGCATAAATACCCGCCTACCTTTCCCCACCCACAAGGAATCCGAAGGTGCTGTCTACAGCCTCCCATAGAAGTCAATGGTTGTAAACAGTAACTCTGCACAGGTATACCCAGATACATGCACACAGCCCCGTATGATGTGTACAGGCCCAAATCCCTTAGTACAGAAAACACAGAAAAGCACAGGAAACCTGCATTCAGGGATTTACCTCTGTATGCATATGTGGCTGTATAAAAGGATAAAAGGACCGTTGTATACAGCCAATGACTTCTGGCAACTGCGGTTCCC
>NW_017308409.1:31308-35485 GCF_000935625.1 Nanorana parkeri | reverse complement strand
CGAGTTTTTCTCCCCCCCCCCCCCCCCCCTCCATCATGTCAGAATTGTATATTTCCTGAAAGTGAAGACCCTGCAGAATAAAATGGCAGCAGTTGCCATTTGCATGATGTTAACAAAAATTGCAGGAAAAAAAAAATCACATTTAAATTAATTTTAGTGCACAATCTAATACCCAGTTTATTGGGAAAATATAAAGCGGAGGTTGCGCTAAGTAAATAGTACTTTTGACATTGACATTTCTGAACATTGAAGTGATGAGAGGGCATCGCTTCCGGGTGCACACTAGCTGTTCGCTGAGATCCCTCCACTCTCCCTGCTGACTCCTGACATGGACATCCAGGAGGTACTGGTGAGTCTGGTATACATGGCGGGAGGGAGGGCAGGAGGGGTCAGACACAGGGGTGGCACATTCTGTTCCCTGTAGGAGCATTTGAACAGCTTTACAGCCACCCGCATCACTTCTAACAGAAAGCCAACAGGCTGCAGAGAAAATGTAATAGACTCCTGGAGGCTTAAATGGCCTGGAGTCTTTTACTGGTCGGTGCTGCCAAGGATGTAATACATACATTAAAGGGTTAAAGGGTATTTTACCTGCTCTGACCAGTGCACCCTGTTTTGTTCTACTCCCAGTTACATTTGCCTTTGGATATACTGTATGTGGAGCTTGCATAGAAATGCAGACTGCTTTGGCACCAGTAAGAATGTCAGAGACCTGCTGCTTCTGCGCATGCGCCAAGCCGGGCTTCCCGTAATGGCCCTGCGCGCATTCGCGAGCCAAGGATTGTCCGCGGAAAAACACGCCAAAAGGCGCACAGGAAGTGACGCTCTCCAGATCATTTCTTCCCTATTTAAACCCAGACTCCACACCTACTCATTGCTGGATTGTCTCTTCAACCGCCCCGACGTCTCCTGATCCTTGTTTCCAGTACCTTTGCTTATTGACCCGGATTGACTTTGACCTTGTTTGCCTGCAGCCTGCCTTTGACCTCGGAACGTTTGACCATTCTTGCTTGCCTATACCCTTGACCTCGGATTGCTTACTGGACTGCCTACGCCTGTTCCCTTTTGTACCTGCTCTGCCGGCTCGGTGTGACCTCGGCCTGTTGACCTCGGATATCAAGATCTACAAAACTCTGCTACAAAACCAGTGATTGGCCGGCACGGTGTTACCGCCTCTGGCCCTCCTGCCACTCACTGTCTCTAAGGACTCTGTCCCCAATACCAGAGTCCCTAGGACATGAGCTGCAAGGGAAGCCTCCTCCTACATCCATTCTCCACACAGGTACGTGATAAAGAAGCAGAAAATTCTACATATAAAAATATGCAAAAAACCCACAAAACTCACCCTAAACCTTACATGTGTTCTGCATATTTTTTATATAGAGTAGTATTTATATTATTAGATATGTTGATTGAGAGATACTTGTGGTTGGAGTTCTGCTATTTCAATGAAGCTTTTGTTCATTGATTGTTGTGTATTTAGGATCCCAGCCATACTCCAGAGTGTAATTACGGCCATGTGCCACCGTCTAGAGATACACACTGGATCCCGTTGTATTGTAACAATGTTTCTTTTGTAATGAACTTGCATTTTATCTGTGTGTAGCGCCCTCTAAAATGTCGCTATTCAATTTAGAGATACCTGGATTGTAATCAGTCTGGATACTGATTATACAGAGCTCTGCATTCTATAGGTGTCCCTGAATCTGCTGGATTGATTGCTCCTCCTGTTGCTGAGGAAAAGGGAGCCTTGGCATACAGTGAGGGAGGATCCATCCTCAGGTTATGACTATGCACCTGACCCTAGCCAATCCCTGAGTAGGATGACTCAGAGGCATGGTTGAGGGCAGGTAATAAAAGGTCTGGGGACACTGTGCAGAAGTCTCTTCCCCCTAGGGGCCTCACCCTAGGAGGACTGTGTGAGATGCAGGAAACTGGCCTGGGCCTCAGCACATGGCAGGTGCTGAGGGGCCTAGAGGCATAGGATACACTGATACTTTGCTGGGCCCATGCACGTGGCAGGTGATGGGTGCCTTGCTCTAAGAAGATACTACCACTAAACTGGAGTGCTCCTTGGCAGTTGCAGATGCTGAGGGCACAGAGATTCCAGATCCTGTTGCTAAGGAAAATACCTGATGGAAGCTGGGTCGGGGAGGAGTCCGCTTGTTGAGGGGTACCGCAGAGGAGCTGGTGCGAGCGTCCGTCTGGGACCCACAAGGGAGATCCCACACCCTATTCCAGGTATCTGTTCACAGTACTACTACTACCACTATTGGTCCCTGGGACCAGATCGCAGTGATTTCGGCCTTAGCGGTTGCTAGAGGAGAAAGCTGTCCTCAGAAGATTCCAATGGCATCCTACAGATCCTAAACCCTCTCTCTCTCTATTGATGTTGCAAATAAATACCCTAAAAAGACCCTAAGACTCGAGCCGTTCTGTCCGTGAGTGTCGGTGTGCTGTTGCTGATCAAAGGGGACCGGTAGCTGGAACCAACAGGTAGGAGAACCTATTTCAATATTCAGTGGCTCCTTCGGGGGTGAGCGCTACATGTGCATATACTTTTTTTTATTTAAAGAGCAACTTAAAACTTAAAAGTAAAATATAAAAAAACAGTGAACTGCTAAAGCTAATAGGTGAACTTAACAGTTGTGTATTCAGAAGGTCCACTGAATTTACCTTCATTCTGGGGTTTTCATAGTCCAATAAAGCTGAGAGTTTCCCTTCTATGTGTTTTTACACTTTATGTTCAAATGATTCCATGAAAGGCACCTTCCTGAAATTCATTGTTTTAGTGTGGGAGGCAAAAAAAGAGTCATACTGAGTGGAATAGGATTACCTTTCCAATTCACATGGTTCAGTTATCTGTGATCCAACAACATCAGGTTACTTGCAGCTAGGCAAGACATAAGTAACTTAGCTCATCAGCCGTCACCTATTACTAATGACAAGGTATGCCCTACAAACTTTATCCGAGTACCTTTGGCAAACTTTCTAACCCCCTAGTCTTCCTCCTCCACCACAGCCACTGTACCACCCGGTCTCTTCCAACGGGGGTTCAGTCAGGGGCTCCTATGTCAATGTAGGTTTCATTGATAAAACATTGTAACTATATATTTGTTACAATGTATGTAGACTTGTTCTTTAATGTGCACATTGAATGGTTTTACTTTGGTTTGCACATAACATCCGTAAAAACAATCTCACAGATTATAAAATTGTTACTATTTCAACCCTTGCTAACCCCGATTGGACCTTGATAGCTCCTTCCTCCCCTTCTCCCATTAGCTGTTATCATTTCACTCTTGACTAAATTAGCATTGGACAATAAAAACTTTTTCCAAAAAATATTGAGAAACACTTACATGTTAGAGTCATGGAAGGTAAATCATCAGCACACACACAGTACAAATCTCAGTCCAATTTATTGCAACAATATCACATAGGCCATAATAAGTCATTGTTTCGGGGCCATGCAGGGTCCTTTCCTGTCTTCTCACAGTGTTGCCCTGAGAAAGGGACCGTTCATCCCAGATAGCAAGGATAACTTGCTACAAACAGGGTGAAATTGTAATTCTTGGTAACTTGCTGCGCACATTCCTGGCAGGTTGTAGACTCGCAGAACACTCGCAGCACAAGTTCTAGGCGACACTTTTTGAATTTGTAGCAAATTTGCTTGGCAAGTCTACAGCAAGAGTCCTGCAGGTCTTAGCAAGAGCTCTGCAGGCTCGCCGGTCCGGAGACTTGCAATGCAGACTTGCTGTAATTGTGCAACAAAATTGTGAAGCTCGGCAAGTCTGCAATAGTTTGGCAAGTCATTTTCAAACTTGCAGCTCAATTGCTTGCTATCTGGGATGGCCCTGAACCAAAAATGCAGGCCATTAAAAACAAAGACAAGCAGCTATAAGTGTGTTTTAATAGGAAATAAAGGACTTTATTCAACCACAAACTTACTCCAAATTCATCACTGCATTAAGGAAATCATGTGGTCCAAGCCAGCTATGAATAGGGATGCATATTCGTTATGCAGCCCGAGAGGTGACTTTCTTATAAGATAACGAGGACCTCTAGTGTTTGTTGTACATTATTACCGTTTCCAACACAATTCATCACTATAACTATATTGTGTTCAGTAAGGCTAAGCTCAACAGTGAAAGCATTAGTATATTCCATGTGAGA
This sequence comes from Nanorana parkeri, assembly GCF_000935625.1. NCBI lineage: Eukaryota > Metazoa > Chordata > Amphibia > Anura > Dicroglossidae > Nanorana > Nanorana parkeri. The sequence goes on along the minus strand of NW_017308409.1, from coordinate 31,309 downwards.
C
>NW_017308409.1:7205-31258 GCF_000935625.1 Nanorana parkeri | reverse complement strand
CTTTTAACAACTTTGAAGAGTACAGACTACAGTTGCATAACATGATGCCAGGTTCCCCCTTGTTTGCTAAGAACGGACGCTATAGGGGGCACCGGATCACCAAATCTGGGCAACTGAAGTATGTCTGGTCTGATGAATCTTGATTTCTGTTGCAATGTGCAGATGGCAGGGTCAGGATTTGGTGTACACAGAGTGAAGCCATGGATCCATCTAGTCTGGGGTCAGCAGTTCAGGCTGGTGGTGTAACAGTGTAGGGAATGTTTTATTGGCACACATTAGGCCCCCTAATAGCACCTACTTATCATATAAATGCTACAGCAGATCTGGGTATAATTGATGGCCATGAGTTCCCCTTTATGGGTACTAGAGAGGTGTACCTAATAAAATGTCCACTGGTTTTTCTATTCTTTTATAATATACAGTATACTGTATATAAATATACCTTTTATATTCAGTTTCTATGCCCAGTCTCTCTGACATCTGCAAGCTGCAAGCTGCTTTATAAAACCCCCGACATCCTGTTTAGAAAAGCTTATTGAGCTTCCTGGAAAAATGTAAAAACCGCAAGTAAAATGTTATTAAAAATACATTTAAATGTTGAATAACTTTTTTTAACACTTTATGTGCCGTGCTCATATTTCTGTCATTTTCCAATTCTGTATCAATCAGGAGATGGGGGGAGTCAGGGCTGGTGCTCAGGAGATAGAGGGAGTCAGGGCTGGGGCTCAGGAGATGGGGGAGTCAGGGCTGGGGCTCAGTAGATGGAGGAAGTCAGGGATGAAGCTCAGGAGATGGAGGAAGTCAGGGATAAGGCTCGGGAGATAGAGGGAGTCAGGGCTGGGGCTCAGGAGATGGGGGAGTCAGGGCTGGGGCTCAGTAGATGGAGGAAGTCAGGGATGAAGCTCAGGAGATGGAGGGAGTCAGGGATGAAGCTCAGGAGATGGAGGAAGTCAGGGATAAGGCTCGGGAGATAGAGGGAGTCAGGGCTGGGGCTCAGGAGATGGGGGAGTCAGGGCTGGGGCTCAGGAGATGGGGCAGTCAGGGCTGGGGCTCAGGAGATGGGGGAGTCAGGGCTGGGGCTCAGGAGATGGAGGAAGTCAGGGATGAAGCTCAGGAGATGAAGGAAGTCAGGGCTGAGGGTCAGGAGATGGAGGGAGTCAGGACTGGGGGTCAGAAGATGGACATAGTCAGGACTGGGGCTTAGGAGATGGATGGAGTCAGGGCTGAGGCTCAGGAGATGGATGGAGTCAGGGATGAAGCTAAGGAAATGAAGGGAGTCAGGGCTGAGGCTCAGGAGATGGATGGAGTCAGGGATGAAGCTAAGGAAATGAAGGGAGTCAGGGCTGAGGCTCAGGAGATGGATGGAGTCAGGGATGAAGCTAAGGAAATGAAGGGAGTCAGGGCTGAGGCTCAGGAGATGTAGGGAGTCAGGGTTGGGGGTCAGGAGATGGATGGAGTCAGGACTGGAGCTCAGGAGATGGAGGGAGTCAGGGTTGCTGCTCAGGAGATAGAGTAAGTCAGGGCTGAGTCTCAGGAGATGGAGGGAGTCACTGGATGAAGGAAATCAAGGCTGGGGGTCAAGAGATAGAGGAAGTCAGGGCTGGGGCTCAGGAGATGGCCAGAGCTACAGTTGGGGGTAAGGAGAAGTAGGGGGTCAGGGTTGGGGTCAGTAGATACCCTATGAGGGATGCACCTACAGCCATTTTACTAGGTTGTCAAAACACTGGTGGCCCACCCACACAGCGGCATCAGTTGTCATAATGCAAGCAGCCACCAGTGCCCTAGCAACCAATGACAATGTGTGGTCTGATTGCTGACCATGGACTGGGGACAGAGTGTCCAGTAAAGCCCATAAGGACACCTCCATTGGCCTTATGGGCGGCATGCCCTTGTCTCTATCTCCTGACGGAGCATGTTAGCTTGAGATTGAGAATGCTCCAATATTATATGGGACGGATGGCAACCCTGCATACAAAACTTCATATTCAGATGACACAAAATAATTTATTAACTGAGATATAGAAGCGTCAAATAGGAAGTCTACATGTCTGTGGCTTTAATTTCCTGTCACCTCCTCACACTTTGTGGCTGTTTATATTATTCTTTAGTTTCTGCCTCCAGATTCATAAGTAAAGTCCTCTTTATAGTTCTAGTTTTGCCATTTGAACCTTACTTGCTTTTGGGCTATAAAAATAATAAAGTTGGAACTTCCATTTATTTTAAAGAAGCAATTCTATATGTTTGTACACACTGGAGGCCAATTACAAAGATTGTAAAAACTAGCACATCGCTGTCCACTGTACATTAGGTTCACTTACTTAAATCTATCAAAACCCAAAAACCAAAACATTTTCTATATATATATATATTTGTGCAGGGATGATAGGCTCAAAGACTGTAGAACCAGCACACGATGATCTTCAAAAGAAATTCAAACTTTATCCCACTTGCATCTATACAAAGAACAACCGCTGACGCATTTCTGCCTTACTCCGCCTTAAAAGAGAACTATGGGGGAAATGTTTTTCCCCATAGTTCTCTTTAGGGTCACGGTAGGACATATGCTAGCGTCTTCCCGTGACCCAAAGCTCAGTAAATCGCGAGCTACAGCTCACTGTGTAATGAGAGCGCCGCAGCCGGGACGGATCGCAACATTGGTGTTGAGATCCACCCAGCTGTGTGATTGACAGCTGGCCCTGCCTATCTACAGGCAGAGCCAGCTATACCCGCCCCCTCCCACGTCTGTTCCTCCAGTCAGCGCTGTTCTTTTTAGGGTCACGGTAGGACGTATGCTAGCGTCCTCCCATCACCCAAAGCTCAGTATACCGTGAACTACAGCTCACGGTTTACTGAGACGCCTCAGCCGGGATGGATCCAGACATTACTGTCTGGAGACACCCAGCTGCGTGAGTGACAGCTGGCTCTGTCTATCTAGAGGCAGAGCCAGCTGTACCCGCCCCCTCCCCCGTCCGTTCCGCAAGTCAGCGCTGGAGGATCGGAGAGGGGGGGGGAATCCCTGCAGGGAGCCGTGAGTGACAGTCACGGCTCTCTGCAGGGACAGGATTGAGAAGTGAGCGAGCGACGGTATGTGTTCGCTCACTTCCCGATCTATTGAGCCGACCTGTAACAGTTTCATTGTCACAGGTCGGCTCAAACTATGAGGATGAGTGATTTTCGCTCACCTCATAGTTCTCCTTTAAGTCTTCTAGATGAACTCTAGTTAACCTTGACCTACAAAGTTAAATGTTTTACATGAACTCTAGTTAACCTTGACATAAAAAGCTAAATGTTCCACATGTTGCTTATTCATACAACTCATTATACATGTATTATGTGTATATATGATGGTTTCACTATATAGTTGTGCACTATATAAATACAGACTTAAATATAAAGCACAATTTATAATATGTTCATTGAGCAAAATTAACATAATAGAAGCTTGACAGTGTGATTAGCACGGATCATCCGTTGTTGGAAAAAAAAAGGGAAATCCACAACTTGGAGAACTCCTTTTTTGCAAGGATAATCATTTTTTTTCTTTAAAGCTGAGCTCAAGGCACCTATAAAACACACACAGCAGGGCAAAGCGGCAGTGAAATGCTCTCATCGGGGTTCTACTTCTTTCACTGTCAAGTCACAAGATGGGGATAGGGAGAGGCCTGTAAGTAAAAGTGAAACTGCAGCAGAGGAAATCAGGTCTCCTACCCTGCCAGACAGGACTGTGCTGTGTAAACTTCAGAACTGGATGGACAGAGATACAAATCCTTTGGCAGGTAAGTCAGCTCCCATATATGTATTTCAGTTGTGTATTTAGCTGTTTGCCTGGAGTTCAGCTTTAATTAATGTCTATATTTGGGGTTAAAGTATTATATCTTCTAGAGATCCTAAAATCTAAATAATCTGGTACAGGGAGCATAAAACACAACAACTCTCTTATATAATAAATGTGGGCTGGTTATAGGTCAGGAAATGACAATGTGTTTGTGATGTTCTATATAAAGTGAGCTCTGAAAGACGAAATCAGAATTGCCCCAACTTCCCAGAGTGATGGAACCCGGCGCGGGGACAATATAGCCCATCTGGAGGTCAATCCTTCTCTCCCAGGGTAAGGTCCTCCAGTTGTATCATTTATTGGTAAAATGTTTCCATTCTGCATTTCTTTAAACTTGTCTCGTGTGTGTAGTAACATTGTATTGTTTATGAGACTCGTATCACTTCATTAAAAGGAGTTACATAGTTCCTCCAGTGCCATTGGGTGCATTGGATGGTCGTTAAAGGACACAATGACAATATATAGTGAAAACTCTCTCTCTTGTTCTGTCATTGAGCTGCATGTATCTCTTTCATCAGGGAAAATACATTGTGACAGCTGATGACTTACAATTGTGACCTTTAAATCTTTAACTGCCCATAGATATAAAGATTTCTCATATCACCACAGAGATTTCTCCAGATTCTCGGAATCCTTTGATGACATTATGTAATGGAGATGATAATATATTGAAAGTCTTTGCAATTGTACATTGAGGAACATCATTCTGAAATTGACAATTTTTAGACGCAAATTGCTGAACCTCGGCCCTTCTTCTGAGTCACTCTGACTCTCTGAGATGCTCTTTTTATACCCCATCATGTTACTGACCTGTTGCCAATTCACTTAATTAGTTGCCAAATGTTCTTCCAGCTCTTCCTTGTTAGTACTTCTTTCTTGACCAGCTTTTTGTTGCCATTTTTGAGACGTGTTGCTGCCGTCACTTCAATTTCCAAATTATTATTATAATTTTTTTAAAATGGTCCATTTTCTCAGTAGTTTAAACATTTGATATGTTTTCTATTTTCTACTGTGAATAAAATACAGCATTATGAGATTAGCAGATCATTGCATTCTGTTTTTATATACAGGCAGTCCCCGGGTTACGAACAAGATAGGGACTTACATAGATGTAGGTTTGTTCTTTAGTTAATTTTGTATGTAAGTTAGAACAGGTACATTCAGCCCAAATTGTTTTGGGTTTTTGTTTTGGATAGCATAGGGAAGGGTTTACCCCCCCTGTAAAGTTTGTGTTGCTGTGTGTGTCCCTGTTTAGGAGATTTCACCTCACTTTCTGTACCTGTGACAATTGGATTTAGAAAATTTTGGGTTGTCGTGGAAACAAGGATTGGTGATAAAGCTTCAGTGGAGACACCTTTTTCTCATGATCACTCTTACAGGAGTGAATTTCCCTTCCTAGGGGTAGATTTCCTCTCACTTCCTATTGTCTCGAGGACAGGAAGTGAGATGAAATCTTTCTAATGAGGATACAGAGAGCAGTAAAAACCTCATAGGAACCCCCCCCCCCTTCTGCACATCTAACAAGAGCCAACTTCCTGTAATGTACATACAAACCAGACCCAAAAAGGCGGGCACTCCTCGTCGGCACGAGCGCTGTAGCATTACAACTACCCCTGATGTACAGTAAAAGCCTCTGTTTGTACGTAGGAGTTGAATGTAAGTCTGATGTATGTACTGCGTTTCCCCAAAAATAAGACACTGTCTTATAATTTTTTTGTTTAAAAAAAAAAACACACTAGGTCTTATTTTCGGGGAAGGTCTTATTTTTTAATGTACAACAATCCAAAATGAATGCAAATCCAAATTAAATAATCCAAAATGGCAAAGTTAAGAATAGGGTGCAATCAGGGCAATCAGGGGGTGCCGTACCTTTCCAAGAGCAATTTGGTAACCAATCGCTGGTCAGAATGAGCAAAGTGCACTTTCACTATCGATTCCTCACAGGCGGAGTGCATTTGGTATCACTCTGCCAGTGACAGGAGCCGGCGCTATAGAGGAGGCATCAGCTTATGCGGCTCTGCTCCCTCCGGTGCCGCCTCGCTTCCTCTGGCGCCGGCTTCTTTGGCACAGCTGATTCTCTCCCGCCTCTCCCGTGGCCCTTTAATTCCCCCTTATGCTACCATCGGCCCTGGGAATAGTCACAACTAGGTGTTATTTTCGGGGTAGGTCTTATATGTTAGAAATTCCCAAGAATAGTACTAGGTCTTATTTTCTGGGAAACAGGGTAACTCAGGGACTGCCTGTAGATTTTACAGTGTCCCAACTTTGTAGTATACTGACCATTGACATGTTATATTCTTTATCAGACATCATGGATTCCACCAGGAAAGCATCACAAACCATTAAACACCTGAGAGGAAAACTAACACAAGTGTTTGCAGAGAATGTGGATGTCTTGTATGATGAAGTGGGATCTCTCAGACTCCTATCCCATGAGGAGTATATAGACCTGTACAGGACTGAGGGAGATGTAGAAAGAACAGAGAGATTGATAGACCTCATTCTACAGAAGGGAGAGCCGGCCTGTGAGACGTTCCTGGATCATCTTGAGAATATGGATCTCAAGTTTCCAGCCTTGCGTGATTTGTCTTACTACTTGGAAGGTGAGTTACCTTCATCAATACATTGCTAGTAATTGATAATTATATATACTCGGAATTTCAGACTAGAAGGAAACTTGCCGCAGATGTGCAGTGGTTTTCAGTAGAATGATGTATCCTCCTCTGCCCGACAATTTTACATTGTTTAGACTTCATCGAGGGATGTAAGGGTGTAAACATGGTTAATATTGTAATTGGTCCACCAATGGAAAACACCTAACAGTAATTTGCATGCATTAACATACCATTAATTTTCAAATACCACATATAAAGAATAGTCATGAGCGTGTGCCAACATAGACCACCACGTTTTATTGCAAACTCAGGCTTTTGTGAAGACTATATCTTAAAGGAGAACTTGAAGATATAGGAAAAATAGCAACATATCAACTGGACATAAACTGGGGCTCGAAATCCCAAGAGAATGTGCTCCTGAAATGTGATATTGAGCACCCAGTTTTCCCAAGAAGAAAGGGTAAGGCACAGTGACATGACCGGCATCTCAAAGGCAATAGCCGGGTCCCTGATGTCCCTAGAACAGGAAGCAAAGGCAAATCTCCCCAAACAGACACAGAAATAACATGATAGAGGTTTTAACTAGGGATGCACCAATACCAATACTAGTATCGGTATCGGTGCCGATACCCAGTATTTGGGTGAGTACTCTTACTCGCTCAAATGCTCTGATACCCTCCCGGATACTGGAACTTCCAGTCAGAGGAAGATTTCCTCTGACTGGCAGTGCCGTAGGGGAACCTGATTGGCCGGGAATCAGGCTCCATGCTAATTGACCGGGAAGCCGGCTTCCTGGCCAACCAGCCTGGAGCCGACCGAATAGCCAGCTCCTTGCTGATTGGCTTTCCAGATAATAAGCATGGAGCTGGCTTCCCGGGCCAATCAGGAAGTCGGGAGGTGGGTCATTACTTGCCAGCTCGATGCTGATTGGCTGGGGAGCCGGTTTCCCGGCCAATCACAATCAAGCCGACCAAACAACATGAAGCCGGCTTCCCGGGCGATCAGGAAGCTGGCCGGCATGTCATTACCTGCTGTCCGGCTTCCTGATTGCCTAGGAAGCCAGCCCCATACCAGCAGAGGCACCGGTATCAGTGCTCGTTATTGGTGAGTACCGAAATCAAAATATCGGTACCTAGTTTTTACCCTTCCCATGCTGTCTACAAATTCAAGTAAGAATAGATTTTGGCTTTACATACGTTTTAATGGATTTTTTTATCCTGAATTTAAATAACTCTGTCTGCTATCTTACATTTTTGGAAATGATAAACCTTAACATAGAGAGGATTTGTGAAAGTATACATTTATTTACTTTCAGGGTTTCTTTCAAGGAAAAGTAATTTTCTTGGTCTGGTGGAAACCATGAAAATGAAGCCCTACCTGACTTCGAAGTTGACCCTGAGGGATGTCCTGAGCATTGACTTAGAGAATCTTCATGACAAGCCAGCTAAAACTGTAGAGGATCTTCCTTGGAATTACTTAAGGAAACTCATGGCCTTGAATCAAACTGCTAGAGAGATATTGCTTGACAAAGATCAGTCTGTTGATGATGATGATGATGACAATAACCTATTTAATGCCTTTTCTATTCAGGGTGAAACTAATTCCTCAAATTTCATTCACCCCCTTGATGTCCTGTGCGTCCTCCTGCATTGTTCAGGCAGTTTTTTACAACAAGAGATTGTAACCAAAATGGCCATGTGTCAGTTTGCTGTCCCTCTGCTGCTCCCTGCTGGTGACGGGTCACACTGCACCTTCATGCTTTGGGCAATGAGGGACATTGTGAAGAAGTGGAGACCTCAGTCACTAGCTGACAGTAAAGGGTTTAAGGAAGAAAATGTGGTCAATGTACCTATGCCGATTTACTCCTTTGTCCGGCTGGGAAAAACTAAATTGTCAAAATCTAAAACCCTAAATCAAGTTCTGAATCCAGTTCAGCTACATAACAACTTCTTCATCCATGACAATATGGATGGAGGAAACCTCAAGAGGAAAATGTCTGATGGACTGGTGGAAATGTCCTGGTATTTTCCCTGTGGTAAGTCTGATGTTTTCCCCGAGCCCATCGCAGTGGCCAACCTACGAGGAGACCTGGAGGCCAACTGGGACCAGTTCATGTTTCTCACTCGAGTTTCATCAGCTGTATTTATATTCATTGAGAGTATTTCTGAGGAAGAATTCAGACTCTTATCATCCTGCAGCAACACTGACACCAAGTATTACTTCATCGTTACTCCAGGTCCTGGGAAAACAGTAAGTACGCAGACATTGGAGACTCTTCAAAACTTAAGTCCAGTTCTCAAGTTAAAAAAATCAAATGTGATATTATACGCAGGCAAGGCAAATGATGCAGCATTTGTAGGCAAACTTCAAAGCAGTATGGTAAATTTCTTACACAAGAACATGAAGAGAATTATTATGACAGATCTAGGGAAGGAAGCAATAAGATTCAAAATCCATGTAGACGAAAGCGATCATGAATGCCAGAAAGCCAGAGAACTTGCCAGCAGCATAACAGAAGAAATAAAAGATGTTGCTGATTACAAACAAAGCACAATGATATTACAAGGAGATCTCTGGAAACGCCTTTCCAAAGTAGAAAAGGAACTTTCCAGAATGAAAAACCAAGGGGGCAAAGATACACATCAGTATCAAGATGCACTGACACAGAAACATTCTTCAATACGTGAGAAGCGAAGCAAGCATGATCTGTCTCACCGTATAATGCTTTTTATTGACGCGCTCACTCAGCTCTCTAAAACTGGGAAACAATATTTCTTGAAATGGATGAAAATTGAACTCGACTCAATTACTAGAGAACATCTTTCTGAACTTCAAGCTTTATACAAAGAAAAATGTAACGACAAGACAATTAATAAGGAAGAGCTTAAAAGGACAGACCAAAAAATCTCCGACAGCTCTTTAGGAATTGAACATTTCCTCCGTGAGATGGGGCAGTATTATGAGGCCGAATATTTTATGCTTAAAAAAAATAAAATAGCTCAAAAACATAGACAGTTTACTGGGCTGCCAGGAATTGCTTCCGACCTCTTGATGGATGGGTTCCCATTGGAGTTGATAGATGGAGATGCTTCCAGTATCCCCCTACAATGGATTACTGATGTCCTGACTGAGCTAGACACCAAAATGGGAAGAAAATGCAGAATAAGAGTAATCACAGTGCTGGGAGTGCAGAGTACGGGGAAATCTACTCTTCTCAACACCATGTTTGGTCTGCAGTTCCCGGTGGCCAGTGGAAGATGTACACGAGGAGCCTTTATGACTCTTTTGAATGTGAAAGAAAACCTCCAGGAGGAATTGGGCTGTAGGTTCATCCTAGTAATTGACACTGAGGGTCTTAAAGCTCCAGAGTTGGCCTCTTTGGAAGGAAGCTATGAACATGACAATGAACTGGCCACTCTGGTTGTTGGGTTGAGTGATATCTCAATAATTAACATGGCCATGGAAAATACAACAGAAATGAAGGACATTTTACAGATTGTGGTCCATGCATTTCTGAGAATGAAAGAAGTTGGGAAGAAACCCAACTGCCAGTTTGTACACCAAAATGTGAGTGATGTGTCAGCTCATAATAAAAACATGAGAGACCGGAAGAAACTTCTGGAACAGCTGGATGAAATGACAAAAGTAGCTTCTAAGATGGAAGAGAAAACCGAGATAAAACCATTTCAGTGATGTGATGGACTACAACCTGGAGAAAGACAACTGGTACATTCCTGGGCTTTGGCTTGGGGTCCCACCGATGGCTTCAATAAATTCTGGGTACAGCGAGCATGTGTCTGAATTGAAAAAACATTTATTGGACTTCGTGAAATGCAAGAGGTCACTGCACAGGCCTCTAACCATCCCTGAATTTATAACATGGATAGAAAGTTTATGGACTGCTGTTAAACACGAGAAGTTCATCTTCAGTTTCAGAAACAGCCTGGTGGCGGACGCTTACAACAAACTGTCTATACAGTACTCACAATGGGAATGGGATTTCCAAAAAGCCGTCAGTGATTGGATGATCTGCGCAGAGACAAACATTAGGAACGAGAATGCAGAAAGTCTAACTCATGAACGGCATTTAACATTCGAGAATGAGCTGAAAAGTTTGTGTCTCAGTGAAGAAGAAAAAAGTTTGGATTTGCTCGAAAACTATTTTGAAAATAAACAGGAAAACGTTCACCTGATAGAACGTTACAAGGAAGATTTCGTTTTGAGCATTAAGTCGCTGAAGAAAAAACTGGAAAGAAACGCTCTTGGCAAATATGAAGAGGTTGTTTCTATCCAAAAAGGAAAGATGAAGATTCAGAATATGCAGTGTAACTCCCAGAAGTCAATTGAAGACAAGATCACAGTTCTCCTTACAGTGAGCGCAAAGAACAATCAGAAGCTAAGCGATGAAGAGTTACAGAAGGAATTTGACAAGATGTGGGAGAAGACCCTGGCTGATCTACAGATAGAGAAAATAGAAAGACGAGTTGTTAGTAAATCTATGCTACAGGAACTGATCAATGACATGAGTAATAAAGGATCAGCTGTCCAAGAATTATTACTCATGAAGGACTTAGACAAGACCGTGCAACTGGAATTTAAAATAGATAAAAAATATATCAAAGATGGATTGCTCCAGAGATTCATTGGCGCTAAGAGCCATGAACCCTATGAAAAAATTAAACGATTTTCGGCTTGGCTAATATCTAAGTGTGATGCATACGTCAGAGAGAAGGCGCAAACTGCAGAAGATTATAATGACACTTACTGCAAGGAAATACTTCACATCAGCAACACGGAGCTGACCAAAGAATCCAAAAATCTCAACTACTCCCAACATTTTGAATTGGATATCAAGTGCCACATTCTTACAAGAGCATCCGGAGAGTTTCAGGTGATACACGACAAGTTCATTAAAGAAAACGACCCAAAACTGTGTCTGGAGAAACTGAAGCCTCAGTATTTATCAACGTTTATCAACACATTTCAGGAGAAAGACATATGTCAGACTAAGGCCAAAGAGTTTTGTGAGCAATGCCTTAAAGCAGCCATGAAGGATTATGTTTTCAAGCACCTTGGAAAAAAAATTGTAGATGACATCATGCAAAGTTCAGGCAATAGGAAATTCAGTAGCAGAACCTTTTTTCAAAGTTTTCTGCTGAAGATGTTGCTGGAAAAAATGTCATTCCAGGAATACCTCAAATATATTGGCTCCTATGAAGAATATACCAAAGACTGGATACTGAACTACATTGAAAACAAATATGCTAATGCGCAAACCCTGAAAACCTTAGAAGAGAATATTCTCCTTGAAGTGAGCAAGGAAGTAAAGGCAGCTCTTGAGGAAGACCAAAGTCTTAAATCTCCATCTGTTGAGAGGTTTCTGAAGAGTGTGTGTGAGGGGCTAAAAAACCTATTAGTGATTCCCCATTCTGCATTAAAATTGGTCACTTTCCAGAACAAGGCTGCCGTTGGCCAATTTTCTTCTGATATTCAACTCTTCCTCCAAGACACAGAATCAGAAATCTTGTCAGAGCTGCAATCTATGAATATAAAGTCTGTACTCTCCAGGGTGACAATGAAGCCTCAGGATGAATTGTTCAGGAAGGTTGTTGGCTGCGGGAAGCAATGTCCATTCTGTAAAGTACCCTGTGAGGCCGGAGGTGATGAACACAAGGAGCACTTTGCCACTATCCATAGACCTGAAGGACTGGGGAGATACAGATGGCTTTTTAGTGGAGACTTGTCAACTAATATATGTAGCTCTTCTGTTGTATCTGATGTTAGATTTAGAAATTTAGAAACAAAAGGCAAACCACACCCATTCAAGGAGTATCGTACATACTTTCCAGATTGGTCCATACAACCAGATCCCAGCATTGAATCCTCAGATTACTGGAAATACATATTTGCGCAGTTTAATATGATGTTTGCTAAAGAATATAATGCAAGGCCAGCAAATCTACCTGACAGCTGGAAAAACATCACCAAAGAACAAGCTCTGGAAAGTTTAAAGAAAGTCTTCAATGAAAGCTAATTGCAGAAAAGCCAGAAACTAAAATGAGCAACATGTCATTCCTCCCCAGATTGTGTGTGTGGATCTGTCTGCTCATCTTCAGGGATCTCCACTCAAGAACTCATTCATTGTGATAATTAAAAATGTTCAAACAATTAACTTCTCCTTTATGATCTGTTAAATACCCAATTGAAAGTGTTGTATTTGTTCTGACCTCTGAGCCTCAGATTGCCTCTGCAATGGAAGCTCCGATATTTCTGCACCGACAGCTTCCTTTACAGGTAGAACTCTGGGCAAAATAAAAAATGACATACTGTATATGAGGCAGTCTGTCTGTAGCATTAACAAAGCCCCTGCAACATAGTTGTATTAGCTGTTGATTCTGCAGATAGATCTCTTACTTTCCACTTCCTTTAACAGAGCGTCAACGTTGAGAAATCGCGCAGCAGCGATGACACCCTGTGGACAAGGTAGTCTTCAATTGACATGTAGTTCGAAGTAGAAGACAAGTAAATTAAAATTCAGTTCCAGCTGATATGTTTTTAAGCAATTACAGTGATAGTTTTTTTTTTTCCTTTCTAGTAAAGAAAAAGCTTAAACTATGTAAATAAAAGAGCTCAGGGTCAGACCTCAGGGTCAGAGCGAACCTGGCCCGAACCTGAGACATGCTACCATTTAATAAGCTATGGCAAGGGAATTCCCTGCAGCTGCACATAAGCAATGGGGTGGGATGCAGAGGACATCATTGACCTTATATGGCCACATGGCTATATTTGGTCAAAGACATCAGCACAAGTATCCCTCCTCTTTATGTGCAGCTGTGGGGCAGGGAAAGTCTTAGTAGGAGACAAGCAAATTAAAATTCAGATCCATCTTATATTTGTTTAAGCAATTACAGTGATAGCTTTTTTTCCTTTATGGTAAAGAAAATGCCTAAACCATGTAAACAAATGCTGACTGTTGTAAGTAGGGATGACCTCAGGTTCAGAGCTAACCCGGTCTAAATGTGAGCTTCTCTGAATACAGGAGGAAGCTGCTGTTCAATCAGCTGTGGCCGGGGAATTCCCTGTCTGCAGCTACACGTAAGCAATGGGGTAAGATGTATAGGATGTGATTGACCTTATACTGTATGACCACATGACTATACTTGGTCAGTGATGTTGATCTAATATTGCCAGGGCTGCGGGAAAGGGAAAGTCTTATTGGGCGCCAGCGGGAGAATCATCCACTTGGTGGCCACGGATGGTCCCATGTAGCTTCCTGGTTCTGAGGGGCTCAGTTTGGGACCAGGTCTCCTTGGTGAAGCCGCTTCTCTTCGGTGATCTGTCAGTTGCAGCCACTCTGACGCCATCACATATGATGCAGGACCAACATTCCTGCATTGTAAGTGAGGACATTGAGGGCCCGCCCACAACCCAGAGCATTAGAGGGAAGAGGAGAGAACCAGCAGCTGGAGGAGCGTGGGGTAAGGGAAATAAATCTACTTTTTAATGTTCCCCTAGACGAAAATTTGAATTTGACCCTTGCGGTGTGGGGGAATCCCCAGTGCAAGGGTTATGAATTTCCCTTTAATGCTACTAACATACTGCAACATATACCGGTATGTCATTTTGTATTTTGCCAAGAGTTACACTTTAAGGACTGTTTGTTTTCAATGAAGTCTCCTAATACAGCACTTGCCCTGAATTAAACATTACTCTGTCAGGAGGAATAGTCTCAATGGCTTCTGGTCTTTATCCCTCCTTATTCACCTCTGGCAGACCTTACTACCACCATACAGATTTCTCTGCCCATTGGCCAAACAATATGGAGGGTCATTAGATAGAATTGTGAATTTCTAGATGTCAATCATTATGTATGATTAAATGAAATCTGCTGGTTTGTTTAAAAAAAAATATTTATTCTGTGTTATTTCAATACAAATCTTTTCAAAGTTTCATTATATGGAAAATTGTTTTTGCATTTCTATTTACAGCTAGCGAGAATTGTTTTAACTGCTGAAAATTGTCAATATTCTTTCTTTGCAGCCATTGTAATTGTTTTCACTTTGTAGACAGGATTTCCCAGAATACTCACCCCCAGTAAATGGCTCCCAGCCTCTCCCTCAAGTCTGCACAGAGCTTGGGTTCATATTATATGTAGACTTTTAAATACGGTGACTCCGGCAATGTCTTAAAATGTACTTACCTGGGAGTTACTGAACATCTAAATGGGCTGGGGGTGTTATGTGCTGGAGAAATAAGGCTGATCATGTGATGATAGTAAAGAAATAACATTGTACTTAACATTTTCATAATATAATAGACCTTATATAAAAGAGAACTAGGTGATGGGGTCTGAAACAAAGTTTTTTTTAAAATCATTGTGTGTTCCAATGTGTGTTCCTGGGGGGCTACAGCAGCAGCATCAAGCCCAACAGACTGTGGTGGGGCTAAATGAAGGAATAAGACCCACTGCTAAAGACCCGCTCATAGGTATACACGTGCAGCGTCTTTGGCTACCTGGGTGGCCTTGAGTAAGGGATGCAATTTCTCAAGAAATGTTGCTATGATGGTGTGTTTTGGGGTTCCACCCCTTAGCCCTTGTGATAGAACTGTAAGGGGACTTTATATATAGCAAATAGTGGTTTCGGTTATTACAATAACAGTGGATTCAAATGCATTGGTGGAATAAAATAAGCACAATATTCCCAATGAAGGAAACCAACTAAATGCCTAATAACACTTTCAAAGTAATTACTTATTAAAATAAATACTTATTGATAAAACTGAAATGATGAAGTGCATGCTATTCTAATAGGGCGCCTCTAGAGGAGCCATATACCCAAGAAAGTATTTTATAAAACAGGAGAGGATTGTACAAAAAAAAGATACAATGTATATACTTTAAAACACTGGCAGAAGAATAAGAATCACAAAACCTCTTATAAACCCTATAAAATGCTCCTATAAAATGATAGCTACTGAATAATAAAAAAGTAATGAGTTTTTTTATATAAGAAAGCCTTTTGTAAAGCTAAATGAAGTCCTGGATTGGTCGAAAGGCCACCCAAGCCCACAAAAACAAATGTTACCAAAACTTTAGAGGGTGACAGAGCATCCCTAGTTTTATTATCACATTTAATTCTAGTCACATGAAAGAAATGTAAGTCACATGTATGTTTATTTATTTACAGGAACAGAACAAGGGGACAACCTTATTCATTAAAAGACGATTTAATCACAAATTTCTTAAAACCACCCACATTACAGTAGCCAGTCAGCAGTACAACAGAGACAATTTGGGGGGGCTACAGCAGCAGCATCAAGCCCAACAGACTGTGGTGGGGCTAAATGAAGGAATAAGACCCACTGCTAAAGACCCGCTCATAGGTATACACGTGCAGCGTCTTTGGCTACCTGGGTGGCCTTGAGTAAGGGATGCAATTTCTCAAGAAATGTTGCTATGATGGTGTGTTTTGGGGTTCCACCCCTTAGCCCTTGTGATAGAACTGTAAGGGGACTTTATATATAGCAAATAGTGGTTTCGGTTATTACAATAACAGTGGATTCAAATGCATTGGTGGAATAAAATAAGCACAATATTCCCAATGAAGGAAACCAACTAAATGCCTAATAACACTTTCAAAGTAATTACTTATTAAAATAAATACTTATTGATAAAACTGAAATGATGAAGTGCATGCTATTCTAATAGGGCGCCTCTAGAGGAGCCATATACCCAAGAAAGTATTTTATAAAACAGGAGAGGATTGTACAAAAAAAAGATACAATGTATATACTTTAAAACACTGGCAGAAGAATAAGAATCACAAAACCTCTTATAAACCCTATAAAATGCTCCTATAAAATGATAGCTACTGAATAATAAAAAAGTAATGAGAATACACAAAATTGATGGTAAGTAAACAATAGATGAGTTGAAGATACTTATATAGAAGAATATACAATGGCACATGTAAACTGACGTGTAGAAAATGCAGATACCTCCAATTTTTGAACATTGGTACACTGTAGCTTTAGAACAATCACTTGGTACCCTTCCAGTCATTATGGAGTCATTGAAAATGAGGAATAATGGTCTCCCAATATAATATGGCCGAGCTCTTTAAGTACCTTTGGATGCAGGTTATCTGGTCTTAAAGATTTACACACATTAGGTTTTTCTAGTCTTTGTGTAACCCCCGTTACCATCAACCACTGCGGTATATTGCGCACTGAGCTACTCACCTTCTTATCTCCATTAAACCCGTCTTTTTCCTGAGTGTATACTGAGAAGAAAAATTAATTTAACACCTCAGGCCTCTCCCGGTCATTTGTGATTAATCTCCCGTTCTCTTCTTTTAATGGGCCGACCTGCTCTTTTCTTACCCTTTTACTGTTTAGATATTGGTAGAATTTTTGGGGGGTTCTTTTTACTGACTGTGGCGATATGCTTCTCGTAATCTATTTTAGCTGCACGGATTTGGTGTTTACATCTCTTATTACATTCCTTGTAGCTCTGGAATGCCAATGCCGTCCCCTCCATCTTATCTTTTTTAAATGCCAGCTTCTTGTCTGTGATGTGTTGTTTTGTCGTTTTATTTAGCCATGCAGGTTTAGCTCTCAATCTTTTATTTTTGTTACCCAATGGTATGCACTTGGTAATGGCTTTATGTAATGTATTCTTTAAACCAGGGCTCAAAATTTCAAGTCCTGAGCTACTAGCCAGGCCTTAAAAGTTATTCGCCACCAGTTGCCCCACCTAACCCCAACACTACCCGGCCTTAAATCCGCCAGGTCAGCGGTGTGACGCAAAGTACAGAGATCAGTAACAACACAGGCACTCTGACAGGCACAGTCAGTGGTGCAATGCCTAATACAGTGGCCAGCGATGTGACACACGGTACAGAGATCAGCAGTACAGAGATCAGTGTTTACACACAGTGCAGAAGTCAGTGTGACGCACAGTACAGAGGTCAGCAGCGCAGAGGTCAGTGTGACGCACAGCGCAGAGGTCAGCGTGACGCACAGCGCAGAGGTCAGCGTGACGCACAGCGCAGAGGTCAGCGTGACGCGCAGAGGTCAGCGGTGTAAGGAAGAAAGAAAAGGGACTTACCGTGCACTTAGCTGATGTTATTCAGGTGCCTCTTCTTTCTTGTGGTGGTGGTGTTGGTGGTGGTGGAGGGAGGGTGGGTGGATTGGAGTGCACAGTTAATATTACTAGGCCTAGTAATGTAATCACTCTGCTGACATCCCTCTGCTGGAATCACATTGATGTGCAAACGTGAACCTTTGGGTACTTCCATGGCTCCCATTCCAATTCAAGGTATTTTCCCGCACTGCCTACATTTCTGGCCAGATCCAGGGATCAGGATGACACCAGCTCACATACTGACCTCTGCCATCTATAACTGGCAGAATCACCCATGGCAACTATCACCATTGGGAGAGCTGACCAATCTCTGAACTCCTCCCGTCTACTCTGGACTCTGATTGGCTGTTCACCATGGAGGACCCGGATCTATGTGTGCTTTCTGCTTTGTCAGTGTCCCCTCTCCCGGTCTGTGAATCTCCCTGTCAGTGTCTCTCCTGTTCGGCTTCTCCTCGTCTACGTTCCCCTCTCCGTGTCCCCAGTTGTTGTCCTCCCCGGTCAGTGTTTCCCTCCCCCCTCTCTGGGCCTCAGAAGACAGCCGCAGCAAAGAGCGGAACTGAATGTCATGTCATGGTGCGCCGCCGGCGGGACCAGGGATGGGACACTACCGCCGCGGCAATCGTTCGCTTCTATTCTCTCTTCTCCTTTTCGGCCGCTCTGTAGCTGCAGCCATAGAGGAGGAGAAGAGAGATCAGAAACGAGCAATCGCCGCAGAGGTAGTGTCCCATCCCTGGTCCCGCCGGGGGCGAACCCTCGATGACATTCCACTCGCCCCCGCGCAATTTTCACTCGCCAATTGCGAGGGGGCGAGTGGAAATTTTGAGGCCTGCTTTAAACAATCCCACTTCTAAGCAGTGTTCAGTGTTAGAAATTATGGCGCCCCCTGTTTGTGCTTTTAATGCAGATGTAAACCCAATCAAAAAAAATCTCATATGAGCTGTACCATTATTATTATTATTATACAGGATTTATATAGCGCCAATAGTTTGCACCGCGCTTTACGATATGTACCATGTTAAAATCATTTCAAAATTCATCTTTAATATTTCTAAAATCTGCAGCTTTCATTAAATAAAGACTTGTCATCTTGCCATGACGGCTCTTGTTCAGACAGTTCCTGCTAGTGAGTGTTAGTGACATCGCTGTGTTGCTATCTTCCTATAGCTCTCCCGTGTTGCCACCCTGTCACATGCCCTCCCATTGGAGGCTAAAAGTGACCGCGCTGACGCTCACAGAACAGGCATGGTTCATTGTTGTTCCTGTCAGCAAAATCACCCAGAGGTGTGATGTGCAGTAGGAGGAGAGCATGTAGACAGGACATCATTGCACAGAGGCTGCAGGAGATCACCAGCATTAAGTTTCAACAAAGAAACCAGCATTTTACTTTAAAAAAAATTACAATTGCTTATGATAAGCAGTGCAGACTGAAGGTCATCTAGTCAAGGTTTAGAACTCCTTTAGAATATAACTAAAGGCAAAACTTCTTTGTTTTTCTAGTTTGGGATAGAGCAGTGAGGGGCTAGAACCACTGTCTACTGTCTATGTATCTCTTAGGGATATTTACGCTCTCTATATGTCCATGTGGCTGTTACACTCAAACTAAAAGTGAGGGGAAAATATAAAATTACAATAAAAAATAAATTTTTTAGTTGCCACCAGAACAAAAATAAAGGGGAAATCTTCCAATGGGAGCCCTTGTTCTGGTGACAACTGTCTAGGACAGGGGCGCCCACAATTTTTCTCTGGAGATCTACTTTTCAAATGACGAGCTCAATGAGATCTACCAACGAAAAAACACCTGCAGCCAGGGGCGGGAGGGGGCGTGGCTGTGGATTGAAGTCAATGGCACCGCAGCCAGGCACCGCAGGCAGGCTCCTCGCCAACAGTGCGATCGCCTGCAACTGGAACCCAGGCACATTAGTGCCTGCGTTCCAGTCCAGTGTGATCCGCAAAAATGCTGCAAGCACTATTTTTGCAGATCGCACTGGACCGGAATGCAGGCACTAATGTGCCTGCGTTCCGGGTGCGGGGTGATCACACTGTGGGCGGGGGGCATGGCTGCGGTGCCATTGACTTCAATACAACTCCCCACCCTCTCCCGCCCCAGAACGCAGGGAGTCTGCCAAGTGCAGCGGGGATCCATTGGAGAAGCCCCACGCGCGGGAAGGGAGGACATCGTGATCTACCAGTGATCGCTATGCGAGATTGACCTTACATCGGAGAGACTTCCTCATTTCCTAATGTGTCTATAGGACAGAAAGTGAAGAGAAATCTCTTGACAGCGATGGAAAAAAAAAAACATTGCCTGCTCTATACAAAATGAAAACAAAAGGCTTTAGATTAAGTAAAATTATCCTCAAATTTTGATGTAAATGTGAGGACAAAATATAGACAAAAGCAATGTAAAATAAAATAAAAATGTGTGTACTGAAAAGTAATAATTATAGGAATTACGCTAAGTAGACAAGTTACACCAGAGAACCACATCCAAATAAATTGTATACAGTATAAGATTTAAAAGAGTTTTGGTTAGCGGAAATCAACCAGATACGGTTATCAGAATATAATGCATTTTATAATCGTCCTTTACCTAAACTTATTTAAATTGTGAATAAAAAAAAATATTTACAATACTGCTTTTAAAAGACTCAAAGACAAAGGACTAAAAGGCTCACCTTTTTATATGGTTACTTAATTCATCTCAGACTTGTACTGCTGATCGTTTGCTTTTTTTTTTGGTTTAGCTGGTAAGACAAATTCGGCAAAACATGAAACATTCTGGACAGATTGAAAAGGATAACACATATAACTGGAGATCTATAACACGATAACACAAATAATAGAACGCAGCCTATTTATCAAGGATTTCACCCAAGATTCCGACATTTTAAAAAATTAAAATTGATTGTTATCACTTTGCCCAAAACTTTTTTTTGGGTATTGTAGAAACATAGAAGAGTGAGGGCGGGAAAAAAATATCAAATGGTCCATCACGTCTGCCCCTTTTTAAAATTTTTATGTTACTTTTGTTGTATTTTTTTTTTTAAATCACATCGTGCATGATCAGCAATCATAATTACACAATGTAATAAAAACAAAATTTTTTTTAATTTTCTGTCAATCTGTTACCTAAATTAGCTGACTTTATTTTTTTATAAGGCATATTTCGAGTTACTTTGTTTTGTCTCAAGAATAAAGGTTAAAATAAACAGCCCTGATGAAGGAGATGAATGCGCTGATGATCGACACGCATTGACTATACAACTCTACAAACAAAAAACACATCTGTGATCAAGATTGATCTGCTGCCTTTTGTCAGTGACAGTTGGACCCTTCGATATGGTTGAACGCTCGTTATATTTCAATACTTATGTCTCTTATAACCAGTGCCCATCCACAACCCAAAAACACATTTAGTAGGATTGTCCAGTGTTTGTATCATGGCACAGAGAAGTAATAGCAAGGAGTTTGATGACTGTAGGCATTTGTTTTACTCACCGTCCTGATATCTTTCTGAATCATCATCTTTGTATGGTTTTCTTTCATTTGTTCAAGAACTTTTCTGACTGTTGCTGGTCCACGTCTCAAAGTATGACGGCGAATGATGAGGTCAACCATTTCCTCCAAAGATTTATCTATAATATCTCTCATGTCAATCTGGCCTCTTTTAATGGGTGGCGTCATCAAACAAAGAATCTCCTTGAATTTTTCTATGTCGCCGTCTTTCAGTTTTTCCAGATGTGTTACAATGATGTTGCTTGTTTCCTTCTCCATACTGATGGTGGGTGGAGCTTTTTCTGACTGTTCTGGAATAGACACGTAGATGGAAGAATCTGAACAAATGTAGCACAAGGGCCAGTCCACCCAAAACTAATATTTTCATGTGGTAGATGCTGGTACCCCAAATTACTACTATGAACTCTCCTGTGCGGATTCTCATTATCACTGTGGAGGAGTCTCACCCATCAAGTCACATTCTCTAATGTATTATAAAATAAATCTGACTCATAACAATGGAAAGAAATCCGGATTACAAGAGTTTTTACAGAATTGAGTCTAATTTATGAACACTGAAGGAGAGCTTCTTCCTGTATCAGTCGACCCCATTCCATGAGAACTTATTTGTTAGACATGTGCGATTAGTTTCGTTCCAAATAAAAATTCAGACAACATCCGAATTTCCAAATCCCAAATGCATCCGAATGTGTCTGATTCCGAATTTCCGAATTTCGAATTTCCCCTGAATTTCGTTCAAAAACTAAACTGAGTCGGATGTGTGACTTTTCTGGCCAATCAGATGTGTTTTTCGGTTTAATGTAGCCGAATGGGTCTGAACACGAGTTTTCGTTACGGCAACATTAGAGCCATATACAGTATATACATATAATACTAAAGCTGAGGCTCCCAGACCCGAATGGCATTCGGGAGCTCCTGAATGCAATTCCGAAATTTGGATCCAGGAGATTCAGCTTTAGTATTAATATCTGTATATGGTTTTCCGTGGTATTCGCAATAAATATTCATAAACTCATCCGAAACAAACAAAAATTCGTATTTTGTCTGAAACCCGAACCGAATTGAATTTCGGATCCGAATTCCGAAATAACAAAATATCTAAACCGCACTGAACCGAATTTTTACTCATCTTACATGTCTATTGTGTCAGTAAAAACAAGGAGCGTAATTGGTTGATACCGGGAACTTCTCCACTTTTGCTTTGGTTTGCTGTGGTAAATGACTTTGAAAGGCTTATCATACCAATATCATTGAAAAGAAAAGTACGGCCATGGTAAGGACAGTTAGGAATAGAAAAATAGAGATTTATTAAAGGTACATGAAGTACCTCAGATTACTGCTTGTGCATGGCATGTTGTAAGAAGTGTGCTCAAAATGTCCATGCCGATGTTCTTAGTATGTAAATGGCAGAATGCTCCATTGTCTCGGCATGTTATTTAATGATAGTTCCTTGTACTCAGCATGTCCCTGCAGGGTGCTCAGTCTACTTAAAGGAGATATATGAGGTGAGTGATTTCCACTCACCTCATAGTTGGAGCCGACCTGTGACAATGAAACTGTCACAGGTCGGCTCAGTAGATCGGGAGGTGAGCGAACACATACCGGCGCTCGCTCACTTCTCGATCTATCCGTGCAGAGAGCCGTGACTGTCACTCATGGCTCCCTGCAGGGATTCCCCCCTCCCCTGTCTGATCCTCCAGCGCTGACTGGCGGAACGGACGGAGGAGGGGGCGGGTACAGCTGGCTCTGCCTCTAGATAGGCAGAGCCAGCTGTCAATCACGCAGCTGTGGTATGTGTTCGCTCACTTCCCGATCTATTGAGCCGACGTGTGACAGTTTCATTGTCACAGGTCGGCTCGAACTATGGGGATGAGTGATTTTCACTCACTTCATAGTTCTCCTTTAAAAAAGAAAAAAATTGGTTTTACATACTTGTGCTCTTCCTCTGCAGCGTGTCAGTGTTTCTTAGAACAGCTTCCAAGTCACTGACACTATGACTGCTCTGTGCCCCTCCCATTTTATAGTGAGGAGGCTGGATTACCAAAAGCCTCCCCATTGGCCCTTTTATGTCTCATGGCCGTAGTTCATGCAGAGAATTATGGCCTAAGAAAATTCTCCCAGGATAGTCTGGACATAAATGCTCCGGGGGTCGCAAATCTCAAACCTGCAGCATTCACCTCAAACCCAACAGCAAATCCAATCCTCATACCTATAAAGTAGGTCACAGGAGGCTATTTTGCCTCAGATGGTGAAAGACAAATGAGACTCAAGCAGAGTTCATCTCAGGGCTATAGATGACAGTAATAAATGGGTATCTGGTGTGTAAATGAAGAACCCAAATGTATATAGTATCACTACATTACCTGGTCTGGGTGGGTTATGTGCTGGGCCTTCATTTTTACTTGCAGGTCCTTCTTTGTTCTCGGGGACTCCTAGCACAGCATCTCTGTCTGGTTCTACCTTTATTTTTTTTGCTGAGGGTTCAGAGAATGGTTCATAATCATCATCATAATCATCATCATCATCATCATCGATGATTATCACAGCTTCGGTAACTACGTTCCCATCTTGTTTGTCTACCATGACTTTTGATGTAGAAAGTAGCTTTAAATGTAGCTTTAAAAAAATGCACAAAAACATTTGGAATGACAGATCACATTTCTATAATACCAAGCTGCAAAAATATCAGACAAATGTGTTACATGTCAGGGTCCTGGTAGAAAAATGGCAGCTAAGTCCATGTCATAGGATATATCACAGTCCACATGGGGAGATTCGATTGGATTTAGCAGACCCTTCCTAATCAGAATTGTGAACACAGAATACATTTTTCTTCAGCATCGTCTCCTGTTTTTACTTTCTGTTGTCCTCACCAATAACATTTCCAGGTGTTCTCTATTACAAAACATAGCTTCAGTTTTGTGTTCAGGTCCACTATAAA
>NW_017308409.1:5207-5854 GCF_000935625.1 Nanorana parkeri | reverse complement strand
GCCCCTCTTATATTTGTGGTCAGTGGAAGACGGGCCCTTTACATTGGTGGTCATTGGAAGACGGGCCCTTCATATTGGTGGTAATTGGAAGACGCGCCCTTTATAATGGTGGTCATTGGAAGACGGGCCCTTTATATTGGTGGTCAGTAGAAAAGTGTCCCCAGTGAAGAAGCCCCCCTTACATTGATAGTCAGTGGAAGAAGGACCCCCTTATATTGGTGGTCAGTGGATTCCATACATTGGTTGTCAGTGGAGCAGGTTGTGCTTACATGGGTGGTCAGTAAATAAATGGTGGGTATCTGGTGTGTAAATGAAGTGCCCAAATCTATATAGCATCCCTATACAATACCAACATTTACATTACCTGGTCTGGGTGGGTTATGTGCTGGTTCTTCATTTTTACTTGCAGTTCCTTCTTTGTTCTTTGGGGCTTCTAGCACAGCATCTCTGTCTTGTTCTCTCTCTACTTTTTTTGCTGACGGTTCAGAGCGTGGTACAGGAGGAGCGGTTGGCACCATAATTTTTGGAGCGCTGGGGTGTACTTGTTTCCCACCTTGCTTATATACCATGACTTTTGATGTAGAAGCTTTACAAATGCACAAAAATATTTGGAACGACAGATCACATTTCTATAATACCAAGCTGCA
>NW_017308409.1:3311-3854 GCF_000935625.1 Nanorana parkeri | reverse complement strand
AATACAGAGAAGATAGGAACATTGCACACCTTTTGTTTTTTGAATGGCCCTAGAATGTATTAAACTGATTTAAAGAGAAATAAAGAGAATAAAAGAAAGAAAGGAAACTTAGTGTAGATAGCATATTTGACACTGAAGGAGGATAATTTCTAACCTCATTCAATATATAATTATTAAGTTCAAATGAAACAAATGATAATGATGACAAGAGAAGAAAAGCAGACAGTGAAAACTATAATGTCCCCTCACAGTCAGTGGTTACATTGGCGGTCAGTAGAAAATTGTCCCCTCTATTGATGATCGATGGACAAGACTGTAAGGGGGTTACAGTGGAAGAAGGGCAGCCTTACAATTGTGGTCTTAGAAGCATGTCCCCTATATTCAGTGGACAAAGGCCCCTCTTATATTTGTGGTCAGTGCAAGACGGGTCCTTTATATTATTTTTTTTTGCATGTAATTTTTATTGAAATTTTTTTTTTCAACAGTACATGAATAAAAACATTAAGGGGGTCTATTCACGAAGCTGCCGAAGGATCTGGCCGT
>NW_017308409.1:1454-2827 GCF_000935625.1 Nanorana parkeri | reverse complement strand
ATTTCGCTATCACAACGATCGGAGTCAGAATACATAGCTTAAAGGAGAACTATAAGGCGAGTGAAAATCCCTCATCCTCATAGTTATAGCCGACCTGTGACAATGAGACTGTCACAGGTCGGCTCAATAGATTGGAAAGTGAGCGAACACATACCGTCGCTCGCTCACTTCTTCGATCCTGTCCCTGCAGAAAGCCGTGACTATCACTCACGGCTCCCTGCAGGGATTCCCACCCTCCCCTGTCCGATCCTCCAGCGCTGACTGCAGGAATGGACAGGGGGAGGGGTCGGGTACCGCTGGCTCTGCCTCTAGATAGGCAGAGCCAGCTGTCACTCACACAGCTGGGCGGATCCAGACAGTAATGTCGGGATCTGTCCCAGCTGCGGCGGTCACAGTATACTGCGAGCTGTGAAGGGTCAACTCGAGTCATCATCGGTTATCAATTCTCTCTTACCTTCACTTTTTTTAGGTTCCATGCTCCTCCTTCTTTCGGTTGCTAAAGAGATAAATGCAATATGTAACCTTTTGCAACACAGAAGAAAGCTATATATATATATAATTATATATTATAAAGAGAGAGTGCAATATGCTGCGAAAGCTCTTGTTGCCCCTATACTAGCCCAAACGTCTCCATCCTTGCCCAAGGGTTGCACCCCAGGAATGGGATGGAGGCACTTGTGGCCACCCTTATAAACAATATATTGCTTGACTTAATACTGTACCCACCTTTTCGAAGGTCTTTGTCAATCAACATCCTTGTCTGAGTCTCATTGATTTTTTCAAGAGCCTTTCTGACGGTTTGTGTTCCATGATTTTCAGTGTGATAAGTGAAGATAAAATCAACAATTTCCTTTAAGGATTTATATTTAAGCTTTCCCATCGTAATACGTCCAGCTCCACCTCGAGGCTTCAGCTGGCAGAGAGCCTTCTTAAATGTTTCCAAGATCTTCTCA
Organism: Nanorana parkeri; assembly: GCF_000935625.1. Lineage (NCBI taxonomy): Eukaryota > Metazoa > Chordata > Amphibia > Anura > Dicroglossidae > Nanorana > Nanorana parkeri. Next base: position 1,874 of record NW_017308409.1, on the reverse strand, counting down.
TCCAGGTTTCCAAGATGTTTGAGTAGTATTTGTTTGTTTCTCTCAATTAGGCTGGTTGGGTTTGAACTCTGCCATGTACACAAATGATGAGAAAGGGAAAAAATGAATATGGCGCTTTTCTCCTGCTGAAGCATAAATTATTATGTAACAGAGTACTATGTGCCTGGTCCTGTACGCCGGGGGTCATTCTCGATATCAGTTCTTATTCTGTATGTATGGACTCTGCACAGTACCACTTCTCCTGTCCTGTATGCCGGGTGTCATTCTCGGTATCCGTTCTTATTCTGTATGTATGGACTCTGCACAGTACTACTTCTCTTGTCCTCTATGCCGGATGTAATTCTCAGTATCTGTTCCTATTCTATATTTATAGATTCCACACAGTATCACTTCTCTTGTCCTGTATGCCGGGTGTCATTC
>NW_017308409.1:0-810 GCF_000935625.1 Nanorana parkeri | reverse complement strand
GACGAGGGGCATGGCTCAGCTGTTGTATGGATGGTCTCACTCGTCCAGAGCTGTTAGCACAGGGACTTTACTTGCTGTTCTGGTGAAGGTTAAAATTTGCCGCCTTCCCGGAAGTACCATCGAATCCTCACCTGAATGAAGCCGATACAAGATAAAGGAAGACATGAAGATGAAAGAACAGTTTGGAACGTGATCCACAGATTATCCCTATAACAAAGCAGCTCCTTCCACCATCTACACCAATGTGTTGAGCAATCTCAAACCCACATTTCCCAAAACCACGTCCTACTAATCTCTGTCCTCACACTGATTGCTCCTAACAGTTCTTTTGCACAATTGTGGTACAACATCAATAACTTTCAATGGAACACAAAGCTTTTCCGGCACATTAAGCTTGCCATGCACTAATAGAGCTATTTTGTTCAGTCCCTGGCCTGAACAATAGGACTCTAACAGATTTGGCTGCTACAGATTACTCCATGTTGACCTGTTAGTGTTGAAGAGGAACTACAGGCAGATATAGAAAGCACACAATGTCTATGTGTTCCTCCCTGCCCATCCTTCATTGCAAACATAGGAATATTTGGGTGTCCAGAAGGTTCCTCTTTAGGGCCAAATGTGTGTGTGTGTGTGTGTGTGTATCGGGGGGTGAACATTCAATTTGCCCCTATCGTGTGGAAGCTACAGAAGGCATAAAACTGTTTCTTGAGTCCGAGGGGGAGGGGGGGGGTTTAAGAAGACCCGATAGCACAAAAAACAATAATAAATGACTGCAAAATGGTGCAAATAGTGCATCACAATCTAGCTGTC
>NW_017308408.1:206068-206454 GCF_000935625.1 Nanorana parkeri | reverse complement strand
GAAGACTGGAGTCCTTATTAATCTCTTCAATAGCAAATATGAAGGCCAAGAGGCTTCTGTATTCTATCACACAGATCCTGGGAAATGATAAGGTTGTCAATGTCCAGCTCAATGACACTGAACATTTCATTTTGAGACAAAAGTTATGCATAGTTTGAGCTTGATGTAGGTATTGATTTAACTGATTTCAAAACATTTTCATAAAATAATAGGTATCATAACAAAAATAATATTAACAATAACAAAAGCAGAGAGGATTGGGTTATTTTACAATTGATCATGTCTTGCATTTTGGCCAGTGCAGCCCAAGCTCAGATGATGTGAACCGGCCCTAACTGTGGTCTTCATTCTAACTCTGATTTATATTTAATAATAACTGTGGCCCA
>NW_017308408.1:203770-204649 GCF_000935625.1 Nanorana parkeri | reverse complement strand
CCATCGCTGGCTGTTTACATGCTCACAGTTTTCCCTCTCGTTTGCGCGCTAAGTGCTGCACACGAGAGGGGGGAGGGGCAGGACGTCTTGAGACGCCCTCCCGCTCCTAGCAGACGTCCGTCCGGCCGTTCACAAACGGCCATGGACGGAAGGTGTTTAATATCTGTGATCTGTGTTAAAAGAGTAAAGGAAATAGCACTTCTGCATTACAGTGCTGAGAGTCCCCAATTCAAATTGTGGTCAGGACACTATCTGCAATGAGTTTGCATGTCATTGCTGTGCTTGTGTAGGTACTCCAGTTTCCTCCCGCACTCCAAAGACATAATGGAAGGTTAATTGGAAGGTTAATTGGTTCCTGTCTAAATGAGCCCTTGTATATATGCATGTGAGATAGGGATCTTAGATTGTAAGCTCCTTGAGGGCAGGGACTGATGTGAATGTGAAACTATGTAAAGCACTGCCTAAATTGTCGGCTCTATCATACCTATCATACTAATAAATACCTTTCTTGTCATGTATCTAGGTGTCTAAGTTGCAGATTTGGTGGGATTTTTGATTTGGCTTTCAGTTAGTTTTCTATTTTACAATAACATGCTTGGTTGGAACTTGAAAAAACTAAGTTATAAAAACTGAGAATGGATAACTAAAACAAATTTGTACATGCAAAAAAATTATTTTAAAGAAAGAAAAAGTGGGGTTTTGAAAGCACCAGAAAATGACAACTCCAACCACAATATGTAAAAATATATTTGTTTATTTCATATAAATCTTAAAAAAGGGGGAACAAAGAGGGCTTAAAGCCAATGATATTATTGAGTAGATAGTCCCTAACAAAGCTATTTCCACATACACAATACCTCACCATTAACAGAAACATAC
>NW_017308408.1:202854-203199 GCF_000935625.1 Nanorana parkeri | reverse complement strand
CCCAAGCACAAACGCCCGGACGGCAAATTCCATATGGTCCCCACCAAATGGGCCAAAGAGGAGTGAGAGTCGGATGACCCAAGTTTAGAGCAGGGGACGAAAGGCAAATAACGTGGGCAAAGTCTATAAAGAACATGTAGATACAATAAGGTACAGATTATGTACCCATGCATAACTATGCAATAGACAACATACACGACTATACGATTTAAGTTTATTATCTTATATACTGTTAAATGTACTACTCTTTGAGAGTTAGAGTTTCTGAGAGTTGTGTTTAGAATTATAAAAATACCTAAGGGCCGATTTTTGAAATTGGAGTCCCTCTATGCGATGTTCCCTCGC
>NW_017308408.1:199710-202230 GCF_000935625.1 Nanorana parkeri | reverse complement strand
TTGGCCGGGACTCCACGGACAGCGCGATGACGTCATAAATATGTTGCCACGCTGGATGCCGTTATAGCGCCCACGTGAGCCATCGACACCATTATGCAGCCTTCAGGCGGCGTTCTTGGTGGTCGGTGGCGTGGAGGCGTCTGGCTAAGCTGTCTCTTTGTTGTGGGAGCAAAGACGGGACGGACCTCTAGTCTTTCTGGCGATGAATCCAGGAAGCGGGACACATCTATCCGAGGTATGTCTGACTGATCACAAGCAGATAGGAGCGTTATCTCCTCTCTTTACCACATATGAAGAATATGACTCATATGCCTCGGTGATGTTACTTTGTCCCCTCTCCCCTTGTCTGTTCTTTATAGACTTTGACTACGTTATTTGCCTTTCGTCCCCTGCTCTAAACTTGGGTCATCCGACTCTCACTCCTCTTTGGCCCATTTGGGGGGGACCATATGGAATTTGCCGTCCGGGCATTTGTGCTTGGGAACACACGCATAGGCCTGCTCGTTCAAAACCAGCAGGTAAGATTCGACCCAATTTATCCCCCTTTAGAATAATAACTATGATAGAAATTACATTTCATGTTTTTCTATACTATACAGATATTTCCCTTTTATTCCTGAAGAAGCGCAGAGTTGCGCGAAACGTTGAAGTCGCTCCTCCACCTCCCAACCCTCCATTAGCAGTTACCCCTGATCCAAACAACACCATCTAGGTTTGCGGCACCATGAGATAGTGGGAACTGTTCTGTCATCATAAGGTTCTACCTCACCTACTGATTGAGTTTCACAAGCACTGTCACTTTATCTTTCACAATGGAACTGTAGTTCATTACGGTAGCCATTTTTTTTGGATGTAGGGCAGGGTTAGCAAGCCTGCTCACTATTTATTTATTTATTATCATCATTATTAATTGGTGTTATCTACCCACATATTCATTTTTTGACACTTCTATAGAATTATAAAATTGATCATGTATGTGCACACAGTTTCATGGTGAACCACAATGTGTTTGACACAATCATGACCATCTTTTACATGCCTCAATTATGTACCTCTAACATACAAATCATGTGGAATCCTTTATAATCAATGCCTCTATCTTTGTACAAACTCTCAAGGTAGCCATACCTTGCTTGCGGGTTGGTGTTAGTGGAGAATTGATCTGCTCCACCCTCTAACCCTTCAAGCATTATCTATATAGGTCTTGTTGATATATTGTGGATATCAGATGAACCAATACTGGGGATAAATACATCAACCCACTATTGTGGATGGGGAATTATGTGGATCTCTAATTAACATTGTTTTCTGTATCCAATCATGCTCATTAAGTTGTTACAAATTGAATCATGTTGTGTGCCGAGGGTCACACTCTGTTCCTAGGGCAGTGTTAGTAGAGAGCAATTATCTAATTCCACAGCCCTACGAACAATTGTATGAGGACCTCTTTATATTTTAATTGGTCTTTTGGCATTGGAACCCCAATCATGTATGTCTACAAGAACATAGGATGAATCATGTATGTTTCTGTTAATGGTGAGGTATTGTGTATGTGGAAAGAGCTTTGTTAGGGACTATCTACTCAATTTTATCATTGGCTTTAAGCCCTCTTTGTTTCCCCTTTTTTAAGATTTATATGAAATAAACAAATATATTTTTACATATTGTGGTTGGAGTTGTCATTTTCTGGTGCTTTAAAAACCCCACTTTTTCTTTCTTTAAAATAATTTTTTTGCATACTATTTACCAGGGGTGTGGCACCTAATATCCAGATACAGGTCAAAACTTTTTTACTCTACATGCTTGTGTAGATGACAATCTTTGGGGCATCTTTAGACAGTGCATACAAATTAATAAAATGATATGCAACAAGTGGTAAGCACAAGTGTTAGTAAACTGAATTAATGTCACAGATAACAAGCCACAGTTATTCTAAAATATTTTTTTATGTGCAGTAAAATACATATTAAATAGGATAAAAAAAGACGTACTCTGTGCATATAGTGAATTTTTTGGAGATATCACCTATATTATCCTCAAATGTTTTTAAGTGAACAGAAAACAACCCTCCAATAATGATGTCTCCTTCCTGATAATATTCATATTCCATAACAGGAGCCAGTGCAGTTAGTTCACATGGAGAGAGATCATTCTTCATCATCATCTAACAAGGTTGTAAAATAAGTGAAAACACACAACAAAGAGTGTGAACTGGAGCCCAATTCATGTCCATCAAATCACACTGACAACTCTGCAGATGCTCAACACAAACTTAATATGTCTCATTGAGCTGCTGCTTATATACACTTGTTGGGGTTATTTTGGATTTGACACATCATCTCTCTGATGAAAGATATTACAACATTTGAAAGACCATTTAAAAAAGTCTTACTTTCTAAATATATATCCAGATAAACAGACCTAGATCTAGTCAAGTTTGGAAAGATATATTGAGTTAGTTTGAGTTTCAGAAATCAGGACTAAAAAGATACCCAGAGCTACTCTCTTACTGCCCTTTAC
>NW_017308408.1:187694-197761 GCF_000935625.1 Nanorana parkeri | reverse complement strand
ATCCATAAAAATATAGTGAGATGTTTGTGCCCTTTTAACAGGATTGATTTTTTGTCCATTACTTAAGTCTGTCTTTTGGACTGGCAATTTTGCCTATTTCCTTTTTTGCATGCACACGTAGACTACAATAATTTCAGTAATTACAGTACGATGCAATAAACCCCGCTGCAAACTGAGCCAACACACATGTGGCAAAAATACAGCTAGTCACAATAACAAAACATACACTATTAAGGGATCATACTCATGTACATCTGCTAACGTGGTGAACATGATAAAGTGTGACAAAGGTTGTTACATTGGGGAAACTGGCCTTGCACTGCATCGCAGGATGAACCTACACAGGAGCTCAATCAATAACTATGAGGAAAACAAAAATTGCACCCCAGTAGGGCATCACTTGTCCCAGAAACGTCACTCCAGCCAAAATCTCAAAATTAAAGTACTTGAAGAGAATTTGAATGACTCTTGTGAAAGGAAAATATCTGAGATAATAATGATTTTACATTTCAACACCATAAAGGAGGGAACTAATGTGAATTCTGGATTCCTGACACACTACCAAAACTTTATATGAATATATAGTACATCGTAATGTCCTACAGTATGTATGTCTTATACAGTATCTCTGATATATTTATTGGTCATCCTATGTTTATTTCTTCTTGCCTTTGGTTATCAGGATGTATTCTTCACTCCCAGGTCCAACATTTATGACACTCCCCTCACCCCCTCCCCTTCTCTATAACATTTCTCTTTCTTTAAATTATAAACTCTGTTATGTTGATTAGTATTGCTTCTGACCTGAAGAAGAGAGGATAACTTTTGAAAGCTTGTCTATCATATGTTTTTGTTTTATATATTGTCTACTGGACTAATATGGCTTACCCATTTACAATATATATACACTATATTACTAAAAGTATTGGGACACCCTTCCAAATCATTTGGATTCAGGTGTATTGTGAAATTCCTTGCTACTAAATATTCCACGGTCACCTGTTAGTGGTATTATAACAAAGTGGAAGCAACTGGGAACAACAGCAACTTAGCCACAAAGTGGTAGGCCACGTAAAATGAGAGAGCCGGGTTAGCGGATGCTGAAGCACATAGTGCTCAGAAGTCGCCAACTGTCTGCAGAGTCAATAGCTACAGACCTCCAAACTTCATGCAGCCTTCAGATTGGCACAACAACAGTGCATAGAGAACTTAATGGAATGGGTTTCCATGGTCAAGCAGCTGCATCCAAGCCTTACATCACCAAGTGCAATGCAAAGCATCGAATGCACGCCGCCACTGGACTCTAGAGAAGTGGAGACGTGTTTTCTGGAGTGACAAATCATGTTTCTCTGCCTGGCAATCTGATGTATATGTCTGGGTTTGGTAGTTGCCAGGAGAACAGTACTTGCCTGTGTGCCTGACTGCATTGTGCCAAGTGTAAAGTTTGGTGAAGGGGATTATGGTGTGGGGTTGCTTTTCAGGGGCTGGGCTTGGTCTCTTCGTTCCAGTGAAGGGAACTCTTAAGGCATCATCATACCAAGGTATTTTGGGCAATTTCATGCTCCCAACTTTGTGGAAACAGTTTGGGGATGGCCCCTTCCTGTTTCAACATGAGTGCGCACCAGTGCTCAAAGCAAAGTCCATAAAGACATGGATGAGCGAGTTTGGGGTGCTGGAAGTTGAGTGGCCTGTACAGAGTCCTGACCTCAACCCGATATAACACCTTTGGGATGAATTAGAGCTGAGACTGCGAGCCCGGCCTTCTCGTCCAACATCTGTACCTGACCTCATAAATGCGCTTCTGGAAGAATGGTCAAACATTCCCATAGACACACTCCTAGACCTTGTGGACAGCCTTCCCAGAAGAGTTGAAGCTGTTATAGCTGAAAAGGGCGGGCCAACTCACTATTGAACCCTACGGACTAAGACTGGGATGCCAATAAAGTCCATGTGCAATTAAAGGCAGGCATCCCAATACTTTTGGTAATATAGTATATACATTCACAGTTCACTGGAGTGTGATACAATAAATGTAGCCCACAGGAAACTGTCCATGGAATAAAAAAGCCAGTTTACTGTGATTGACTGTGATTGCCTCTCAGGCCAACCATTCCCAGTCCCTGTAAATTGCTTTCCATCTACAAACTACCCACTGGATTCTCCCCATAATATTCATGTAGGATCCATTGTCAGTGACAGAGGCAAATATTCTTGGGAATTCTGCACTTTGGCAGTCTCACTGCTCCTTGTTAATATTAAGAATTACAGAATGTATTCATTATGTCAATACCAGAAAGTATTGACCTTCAAATCATATGTTTTTATAGCACTCCTAAACAACATATTCCCCACTACAGTTATCCTTCATGAATTTGCTTTACAATTTTATAGTCTATTCTCCTGTAGGTCACTCATGATGGGACTGACCCACTCCCCAGTAAAAGGAAAATATATCCAAGTTTTTACCGGACAGTGCCCAATGATCGTACTCAATATATAGCTTTAGTAAAGCTTCTGAAACTTTTTGGATGGAATTGGGTCGGGATAATCACACCAAAGGGTGGCAGAGGAGTAATGGAATTGCAGGCATTGATGACCAGTCACAAGATCTGTACTGCGTTTGTTATTAATTTTGCTGAAAATGCAGATAATAATTCAAAGAAAGCACTTGTCCTTATTAATTCAACAACTGAAGTTATAATAATACGTGGTCACTTTTCCCTGGTTGTATTAAAATTTCTTATAGATTTAACATCTCCGGACTACAATGGCACTTTAATCTTGAATGAATCATGGAGAATAATTTCTCAGTTATACCTTAACAATATCATCTCAACGATAAACTGCAGCTTATTCCTTCTATTTCCTGATCAGTTTATTCCTGGAGTAAAGAATTTTATGGAAAATATAAACCCAACCAAGAGGCCAAAAGATCCCTTAATTGAAGATATTTGGCTTGAGAAGTTCCAGTGTCTTTCTTCTAATAAACTGAAAAATAATTTTACACGCTCTGTGTATTGGTCTCAATTATATAACTGCACTGGAATGAGTATGGTTCTAGGAGATATATATCCGTATAAAGATATAAAGATCTTCCAGAACATTACTATGCTTACACTGTGGTATATGCTATGGCTCATTCTTTGCATAAACTACTTATACGCACAAATGTAACTAAAATATATGGATTCAAAAGGAAAGTACGTTTTTCTTCTACTTTTTCTGGGGGATAGAACTTGTGATTCCTTTACTAAATATTTAAAGCTTACCTTTAAGAAAAACTAAAAATAAGATGTCCAGACCTTGAAACTGGCATGGTCCGCAGCAAAAGGTTTTCTCAGCTAGTAGATGTCACAAGTATTTCACTTTGAATGATGGACTACATCATTTAACCAACACTCTGTATCCAAGCTTTCAATACAATGCCTGCTGGGTATTCATCATCATTCAGGTAGCATCACGCACCAGGCACAAAAAGGACAAAAAGACAGAAAAAATAAAACTAATGCAGGCAAAACATTTAGGGACCACTAAGTTATAGAATTCTACATAACTAATATTGGGGGATAGATACTCTTTATTTAATTCACCCAAAAAAAATGTTTACCAAGAAGAGGCAGATATTTCTAAACTTCATAAAAACAAAGACAAAACCTGTGCAACATTTTACAGTATTCACATTGTGCAGGGTGTTTGCTTGAAATGGGTGCGTCTTTGGTCCTTAAGTTGCATGCCAAGTTTTAGCCATACTTCTCTATTTGATGCACAAAAGTTTGTCCTGGGGAAAAGGAGATTTTCTGTGCCACTTGTCAGTCAGAAACAGTTAGTCATCATACTTAATCATTATTCACATTTGTAGTAACTGTGATGGGTTGGCTGGGTTGAGTTGTGTCACACAGAAAGTGGATAGAAAGGAAGAGTTTTAGAGTTCCATAATGACAATTATTTCTTCTTGGCCTCTTGGTGTTCTGACAACCCTGTATACCTCATTTGGTCCTTGATATCTGGGGACAGGTGGATGTGCCTTCCTGTGTCAACTGTTCCTACTGAGTTAAAGGTTGTCTGGAACATCAGACAACACCCATGCAAAGTCCATGCAGGTAGTATCCTGGCTGGGGATCATTCAAGGAACTATGGCAAACGTTTTAGCCAGAAATTCCAAATTAGGCTGAACAGTGACTCAAGTAGATACACCTTGAACTCACCAATCTGAACCTCATGCCTGCTCCCATCTACCCTATTACCTGTTTTTTCAGCAACCAAATGACGTCTTTCAAGGATGACAGTTTCACTGAGAGCATTTTGCTCTGTAATGTGAGCTTCCAGTTGTGTGATATGATAACATCCACCACAGATATTGAACATGGAACAGTTGCTCCATTTATGTATACATTTGGCACTCTGCACCTGCTAAAAAAACATTCAAAGCACATGTAAACCCTAACAATGAACTCAAACGTGTTTTGTTATGCCTGTTCGAAAAGCGCAAAACAATACTTGTTGATATTGACAGAAAGCTTGTTAGCTGACAACTTCCTGTTCTCTATCTCTCTACACAAGGGGGGGTTATCGAGATAAGGATGTGGGTAGGAGATGAAGAAAGTGCGTGAGTGAGTCTGCTTTTTGCAATCAATCAGTAATTAAATAGGTAGGGCTGACACCACATTCTTAGGCAATAGGTTGGACTTGATGGACTTATGTCTTTATTCAACCTCAAATACTATGTAGGAATTCAGACCTAAAAATACACTGTCATATCAAAAATAATTTAGTAGCTTACTACATTTCTGGAACATCAACAGTTATTTTCTATACTTACAGCATGTGTAAAGTGATAAAGCATGGTATACTAAATATATATTTTCTATTTATTGTGCCTTGACATACTCTTTAACTTTGTTACCACTCATTATCCCAATTTCATGTGTATATTGTTATTAGGAAAGGGTTTAAAACTACTGTTATATTAGCCAATTTGTACCGTGTACAGAATGTATGTTTGTGCAAACCTCCATTGTTCTACTTGCATCTTCTCCTCATGTTAGTCAGGCATCATCCAGTGTTAGCTGCTTATTTAATTTGGGGAACAAGGAATGAGGTGAAATATTTACCTTACAACTCATTTCCCTGGTAACAGTGTTGTCCTCCACTCTTGGGATACTGTGTGCCATTTGATTTTCCCCACATATAATGCAGGCCCATTGCATATGTGTGGGGCAGGTGCTAAAACAAGTGAGGAAGTCTGCAGGAAGGAGGAACTGTGATGAAGGTATGTGTTTTTAGTTACTCCTTACCCCCTAGACTAAAGGAGCTTGCTGCACAGGGGCTGGACTATCTAGTCATTTAATCACTGTTGACTGGAGTTTAGATTTAATTGTGTGTTTTCTATATTTTCTAACAGTTGCAAAGTTATATTACCAGAGTCTATTAAAAAGATAAAAATGGAGAAGACATTTTCTTTAATGAAAGAGGAGAGATGACTTCTAAGCTTCAGCTGGAAAACTGGATCATTGTAAAGGAATACAATACAATTGTAACCAAAATTTATCAAAGAGTTGTAGGAAGGTTTGAAGAATTATCAGAAGGGGACAGCATTATTATATTGACCATGAACAAATATCATGGAAGAAAGATCAAGTATAACAATTTATTTCAATACAAAGAGACATAGTTATAAATCAGTAAATTTTATAATAATAAATATATATATATATATGTACACACACACACATAGATATCCTGGACCGGCTTTGGGAAAGCTTAAGCACACATAATTCATACTGCATTTACTGTTTCTCATTAACTCCTTTTGAACATTCAACACTTGCATCTGTATATGATTCATAGCCCATTATAAACTTTACCTCATTGTGATAAATTACAGAATAGGTACATGTGAGAGATAATTTTGTGTCATGGCAAATGTTTTTGAATGTGAAAATCTTTCTTTGCGCACAAAATGATGTATTGAGAGTTTATATACATATATTATATATATTTTCCATCTCAATGCCACTGACCTGTTATTGGATATACAGGTGAAACTCGAATAATTAGAATATCGTGCAAAAGTAATTGCAGTAAGTGCTGCAAAAGGGGCCCAAACCAAGTACTGAGTACCTATGCATGCTTGTACTTTTCAGAGGTCCAATATTGTTCTATGTACAATCCTTGTTTTATTGATTGCATGTAATAATCTACTTTTTTGAGGTTGTGGATTTGGGGTTCTTGGGGTTTTCATGAGCTGTAAGCCATAATCATCACAATTATGACAAATCACGGCTTGAATTATCTTGCTTTGCATGTAATTAGTCTATCTCATATATTAGTTTCACCTTTTAAGTTGCATTAGTGAAATAAATGAACTTTGCACAATATTCTAATTATTCGAGTTTCACCTGTATATGTTAAATGGTGTTGAATTTTTTTTTAGAGTATTAGAGTTTTATTATGGCCACAATATCACCATAGAGAGGGCTGTGAAAGAAATATGTTACTTTAGATAGTATCATAAGAGCTAAATGTTACTGCAGAAAGTGCAATGCAAGCTAGATGTTTCTAGAAAAAGTGTAGTGAGAGATGGATGTTACTAGGTAAAGCATTTCTGGTGTTCTATTACTTTTAACAAACCAAAGTAAATTACCTATTTGGTGGCATATGATTCCTTCAGCTACTTTTGTATTTTAATGTTATTTTATATTAAAGATGCCTGAATCTCGTTGCAATAAAAGATGTATTCCTGGATACAGAAAAGCTCCAAGACCAGGAATCCATGTCTGCTGCTATAGATGTGTTCCATGTTCAGAAGGAGAAGTGTCCAATGTAACAGGTAGGATATCATCATTACACATGTGCAGGGCAAAAAATATTGTTCTGGAGGAAATACATGAAAATGAAAAACATTTTACTTTGTTTCGTCAAAAGAAACAACTTTCGGATTCGGAGGCAATAAAACTGCACAAAGAAACTGCAGATCGAGCAGCGGCCGTATCAGCTGCCAGCCCATTCTGTGCATGCATGCTGCCATTTTGGAGTATATCTTAGTATACACCAAAATTGCGTCACCCGAACATGTGGGCGCCGCCAACTTGGCCGATATGACCACTGCTTGTTCTGCGAATGATGTCACCCAACGCAGCACATGCATGGCGTCATGTCACGTCATGCACCCCGCCTCCAAAACGGTGGAGGACATGCGCAGAATGCGCTGGAGGCCAATATGGCCGCCTGGCATTCTGATAATGAATTTATATATGCCCGAATATCATTTTAGTATATTCAGGCATTTAAAAGATTTGATCATTTGGATTGGACGAACGGACGTAATCAACTGAATTTTATTGATTTGCAGGTTAGTCTGAATCCGAATGCACATGTCTGATCATTATCTTTTTTTTTATTATTAAAACAAACTTTATTCTGTTTTCTCGGCCCTACCCCAAGGGGCTCGGCCTTTTTTTTCCACAGCATAAAATGTACACAGTATGAGGCTATTTACAGTAACCCCAACAATTGTACCAGAAATATCAAACTTAAACATTTCAACATTCCCATTATTCCCAAGCTGGTTGCCACTCTTACGTTAGTTATTGTATGTTATTAGAACATGCCAGTTACTACTCTTTTTTTTGTTTTTGTTTTTTACACTACGCTGTTGTCTAGTCGTAGACTATCACTAAAGCCTCAGTTTGCGTCAGGGCACTTCCAGGACCCCCAAGCTCCCTGTCAGTTTTGCCTTGAGATACCAGTTCGAGTACTTGAAGGGTTGCATTATTGTCGCTAATTCCGTTTCATCATACGATGCTTCCAAGAAGTATTTCCATCGTTTGAAGAACTTAGCAGTGAGTGCATCAACATGCATTTCAGTTTCAAGTTTCTCCCTCAGGAACAAGATCCTCAATTCCGTGATGATGCTGGAGATTGGCGGGGTGGAGGATTTATTCCATGCTCTCATTATGCATCTTCGAGCCGCCAATAGGCAAAGATGCATCCAATCCTTGCCCCTTTGGGTTGAACAGTGAGGGTCTACTGCGGAATACTCAGGAGCGCTGAACAGATACAGCAGAGGATTCTGTATCGGTGTCCACCGTAAGACTGTAGCTATGTATGTAGTAACACCTGTCCAGAACTGTCCCATTGACGGGCACGTCCATAGGCAATGAGCCAACGTGGGGCGGGAGAGACCGCATTTAGGGCACACTGATATGAGTCGTTGCTCCCCTGCTCCCGCCGGAAGAAAGTATGCCACATAGGCCCGGTGCATTATTTTAAACTGGGTCTCCCTCCAAGTTTCATTAGTGACCAGTTTGCGTATTAAGTTGTAACCCTCCACGATGTGCTCCACTAGATCCGGGGTGGGAAAGTCCTTAGCCCATTCTTTGATATTGGATGAAGATAAATTAGCAACGTAAGTTAGCTGTAACCCTGGGTATATGTCTGAGATGGAGTATCTCCCCCCCTGATATGAGGGTGTCTAGGAACGTAGAGGCAAAGAGCTTTTTGGGGTCTCTGGAGAACATGCGCCATGTTGTGCCAACTTGTAAGTAATATAGAAAATGAGAGGATGGTAATGAATACTGCTGTGCCAGTGCTGGGAAAGGCATAGGTTGGTAGGTATTTGCCTGAAACAGTTGTTTCCAATGAGTAAGCCCCTTCCTGTGCCATAACTTATAAGCAGCGTAGTCATTACCCTAAGGGAACTTGGGATTCCCTAGCAGTGGGCACCACTTCGACACATAGGGCGATAGGCCCAGCCGGCGTCTAACCACCTTCCAGGCTAAGATTGTGTCTCTAATTAATAAGTGACGGCACAGTGTTCCTGGCAGCTTAGACAATTTACTATGCAATATGGCTCGCAGGTTAAATGGATGTACCAGGGCCGCCTCCATCTTTGTATTAGAGTATCTGGAGCTTTCCGTAAGCCAGTCCACAGCATGGCGCAGTATACATGCCAAATTATACAGCCTAATATTAGCTAAGTTTGAACCCCCCTCGCTTCTCGGGAGCCAAAGCTTTTTCAAAGCAACCCTCGGCCGCTTATGGCTCCAAATAAATTGGACTATTGCTTTGTTGAGACGTTGAATATCCTTATGTTTCAGTAACAAGGGAACAGTCTGTAACGGATACAGCAGTCTCGCAAAGCTCGTCATTTTTATCAGGTGAATTCTCCCGAAAAGCGATAGGGGCAAGCCCTTCCAGCTCTCTAATTCCCGTATTATCTTATCTATAAGGGGAGGAAAATTCAAAGTATATATCGTTGAAGGCATTTTACCTACTTTGATTCCCAGGTAGGTGATGTCCCGGCGCGCCACTGCAAAAGCCGTCTCATTGTCCCAAGTAGAGGAGGATAATCCTGCTAGGGGCATTATTTCACTTTTAGAGTAGTTGATGCGGAACCCAGAGAAGGTGCTAAAAGTGTCAAAAAGCTGATGGATGAACCCCATGTCCTCCCTGGGGCGAGAGGTGAATAATAGTATGTCGTCCGCAAAGAGGGAAATTCGTAGTTCCTCTTTGCCGATCGGTATTCCCCGTATCCTGTCCGTCTGTAAGACGTATCTGGCCAGTGGCTCCAACGCCAAGTTAAACAGTAGGGGGGATAGGGGGCACCCCTGTCGAGTTCCCTTACATAGATTAATAGGGTTGGAAAGGGCTCCCTGGGTCCATATCCTCGCTGTAGGAGAGGAGTACATCTTGCGTATCAGGGAAAGGATCCTACCGTTTATTCCCAATCTGGTCATGACCAAAAAGAGCCATTCCAGATTCACGTTGTCAAACGCTTTTTCCGCGTCAAGAGTCACTATGGCGAACTCCTGGGCGGGAAATGTCTGCGCCTGTTCGAGGGCCATAATAACCCTCCTAAGGTTCATTACCGCCGCTCTTCCCCTCACAAACCCTACTTGAGCTGGGTGTATGAGGCAGGGCAATACCTCTGCCAGTCTGCCTGCAAGTATTTTTGAGAGTATCTTTGCATCCACGTTTATGAGCGAGATTGGTCGGTATGAACCCGGATTGGTAGGATCCTTTCCCGGCTTTGGTAGCAGTTTAATGTACGCCTCCCTCCCTGTGGG
>NW_017308408.1:162592-187551 GCF_000935625.1 Nanorana parkeri | reverse complement strand
GGATGAACCCCACGTCCTCCCTGGGGCGAGAGGTGAATAATAGTATGTCGTCCGCAAAGAGGGAAATTCGTAGCTCCTCTTTGCCGATCGGTATTCCCCGTATCGTGTCCGTCTGTAAGACGTATCTGGCCAGTGGCTCCAACGCCAAGTTAAACAGTAGGGGAGATAGGGGGCACCCCTGTCGAGTTCCCTTACATAGATTAATAGGGTTGGAAAGGGCTCCCTGGGTCCATATCCTCGCTGTAGGAGAGGAGTACATCTTGCGTATCAGGGAAAGGATCCTACCGTTTATTCCCAATCTGGTCATGACCAAAAAGAGCCATTCCAGATTCACGTTGTCAAACGCTTTTTCCGCGTCAAGAGTCACTATGGCGAACTCCTGGGCGGGAAATGTCTGCGCCTGTTCGAGGGCCATAATAACCCTCCTAAGGTTCATTACCGCCGCTCTTCCCCTCACAAACCCTACTTGAGCTGGGTGTATGAGGCAGGGCAATACCTCTGCCAGTCTGCCTGCAAGTATTTTTGAGAGTATCTTTGCATCCACGTTTATGAGCGAGATTGGTCGGTATGAACCCAGATTGGTAGGATCCTTTCCCGGCTTTGGTAGCAATTTAATGTACGCCTCCCTCCCTGTGGGGAAGTAGGCACCGTCCTCCCACATGTGTTGGTATAGGGCTTGTAGCGTACCCGTAATATTCCCTTTAAGTATCTTGAAAAAGTCAGCAGTGAACCCGTCCGGCCCTGGGGCCTTGCTTCCCACTAATGTCTGTATGACTGTCTCTATGTCCCCGGTCGTGATGTCTGAATTTAAGAGTTGGAGCTGGTCCTCAGTCACGGTGGGCAATTTAACCTCCCCCAGAAACTTCTCTGCCTCCCCCTTGTCCATGTCATCCTTGCGATATAGAGAAGCAAAATATTCTTCAAGGGCCCCATTGATAGCCACCGCATCAGTAAGGAGGGACCCCGCCCTATCTTGCAGCACAAAAATATGGGATGGGGAGTTCCTGCCGTTAACCAGTCTGGCCATGAGCTTCCCTGCCTTATTTCCGAATTTATGAAACGTGAGATCCATATAGGATGCCTTCATGCATTCGTATCGGCCTGCCCACAGGTCAAATGTATGTTTGGCCTGTTCCCAGTTCGTTTTTGCTGCCTGATCTAAGTCCGTTACCAGCCTTCTTTGTGCCTGCCGAACTGCCTCACTGGCCTCCTTGAAGGCGTTAATTGTTTTCCTTTTATAAGCGGACGTATATGCCATTACCCTGCCCCAAATGTAGGCTTTCCCCGCTTCCCAGAACAGGGTGGGAGAGTCCGCATGTTGGTTGTTTGATTCTGCATATTCCCGCCAGGAGGAACGTAGGAAGTGGCAAAAATCTTCGTTATTTTTGAGGTAACCGGGGAAACGCCATAAGATAGTGTTGGCCACCCGTGGGGCAATAGCAATATCTATTGATATAGGAGCATGATCAGATATGACCAGTTCGTGAACGGCTGAGGCTTTGATCAGTTGCATCAGGTGGTTTGTGCCAAATATGTAATCTAAGCGGGCAAAGCAGTCATGTACTCTGGAGAAATTGGTAAAATCAGATTCCAGGGGATGCATTATCCTCCAGAAATCATGCAATCCCAATGCAGAAGCCAGTTCTGCCAGTGGGGATTGTGAGCCAGAGCGCGTGGGTTGCGAAGTTTGGGAGGCACTAGGCGTTCTCTTTCTGTCCTCAAGGGTATTCATAGTGCAATTAAAGTCCCCCCCCACCAGGTGGTGCAGGTTGGCAGTTTTTGTTAGCCAGGAGGTCACCTGTTGGAAATGAGATTTGGTTGGCGAATTATGCATATATATGTTAGATATCGCCAATTCCACGTCAAAGTATTTTAGATATAATGTTAGCATCCGTCCCTCATCATCCCTTTCCACCTTGACCACCTGATATGGGAGTCTCCTATGCAGTAGAATCACTACTTCCGCCCGTCGGCCCTCTGAGGGAGAGTCAAAGGCTTCCCCCACCCAGAGTTTCTTAAGGCGTCCTAAATCCTCTGCCCTCAAATGAGTTTCCTGCAATAACGCTATATCCGCGTCCAAGCGTTTCAGATGTCTAAGTATCATATTACGTTTTTGTGGGGAACGCAATCCCTTGACATTCCATGAGACTATCTTCATAAAAGTCCCCCCGGTGAGATGACATGGACAAGCGGGTGTATACCTGTATGTGGGTGCAGTGTACAGGAGGGTGCCCCGTGAGGATCTACTTACCCAGTCAGAGTTTGCCGGCATCATGGAGGTCCGTGTGGAGGAAGGGGTAGACAGCCGCAGTGTGCGCCCAGACAACACCACTCCCGGTGCATAGTAGTACTTGTACTCTAGGAGGCAACCAGCAAAATGGGAAAAGTTAACAGCTAAATCACTAACAACCATAAACATGTAAACTTTATATAAATAAAAAACATCCTAGTAATGACTCCACTTTTTTCCAATGTGGGCAGAGCGAGTGTCACGTCTCCGCCAGCCTCTGCCATCATGGAAAAACAAGCAAACTGAAGCAATGCTCCCCGCCCCAGGGTAAAACTGAGATTATTTTGACGCTTCTTGTACGCCCTCTTGCATCTCAGCAAAATCTATATTTGCGCGGCGTGCCCCAACCACGTTTCGAGGTCCTTGGTGTTTTGCGAGGGGTCCTGAGGATTTCGACCACCCCAGGGGGAGACCCAGAGTCCATAGTCATCGTGTTAAAAAAGGATTCCGCTTCCGTAGGATCCTGGAAGGAACACTTTCTGCCCGTGGGAGTTTCCATATGGAGGACGGCAGGGTATGCCAATGAGAATCTTATTTGCCTCTGGTATAGGGCGGAGCAGATCTTGTTGAAAGCCTTTCTTTTTCTAGCGACCTCTGCGTAGTAATCAGCGAAAACCAACAATTTGTGGCCTTCAACCTCCAAGGAGCGAGAGGTGCGGTATGTTTGCATGATGAGAGACTTGTCAGCATAATTCAAATACCGCACAATAACCGGTCTTGGATTCGCCCTGTTAGGCTGCTGCTGTCCCAATCTATGCGCACGTTCCACCACGCAGGTCATGTTAAGGCCCAAAGCCTCGGGTAACGTGGACGAACACAGGCGGGCCAATACTTGCGGTTTGTAGGATTCAGGCAATCCTATGATCCGAAGGTTGTTCCTCCTAGATCTGTTTTCCAGGTCGTCTATCTTAGTGAGGAGGGATTGAGAAATGTCATCTAGTGCCGACACTTTGGTGTTAGCCTCCAGCACTTCTTCCTCCAAAAGCGATATCCTCTGTTCCGCCTCTTTAAGAGATCGGGCCTGGTTAGACAGGTCTTTGCGGACTTGCATTAACCCCTGCTGTATGGCCGATTCCACTGCTGTGGTGATGGTGGGTTTCAGCAGGTTTGCCACCGCCAGCGCAATCTTTTCATAAACCCCCTCATCTGCGATCACTTCTTGCAGTGACATGGTGGCAGGGGTCTGCTGTGGTGAGGGAACGCTGGCGTCCGCCATCTTGTCCCCACATGTTGCCCTCGTTTCACCGCTGGATCGCGGCACCGAGAGCGAGCGGGTCCTCGCCCCCGCTAAAAATCGGTCCATGGCAGCCCCTCCGCTCGGTTAGTGTCTCGGGCAGTGCGGACGGGCAGTATCGCCGGTTTTAAATAGTATTTATGGCCGCGGCTGCAGGAGCGCTCTCTCTCTGCTTCCGATCACATGGGCGCCGGAACCGGAAGTCTTCCTGATCATTATCTTTATCTGATCAACTATCAATGTTCCCATCACTGAATCAATATACAATAGTGTAAGGTTCACTTTGAATTCATTAATTATTTACTCTAAAAGTAACCTACCTTGTTCATTCAATGTAAATGTCCACTTAATGGAAGAATTAGCTCTGCTGACCTTGGATTTTAACCCTCCCCTACTCTATCCAAAGTGAAAAAAAGTTTTGCCATTAAAAATACTTCAAGAACATTGAAGGAGAAGGAAAATCCATAGCTACAAATCAGCCCAGTGAAATATTTCCTAAGTTATTCCTTTTGCCCTTCCTAAGTTTAGTTCCTTTTTGCCCTTCAATTAGAAGTACAGCCAAAATGTCCTTTTTGATTTGTGTATACTTAAGACTGGTTAAATCCCTGTCAGACTGATTTTGTTTGTGCTTTTGTAGTCCCACCACAGGCAATATTTCAATTACTACCTATCCTAGAGATGCAACGGGAAGAGGACATCTCTACAAAGTGAAGGGATTTCCCCTCTTAGACAGTTGTGTCTGGAACAGGTGTCCCTATTGGTAGATTTTCCCCACTCCTGATCTGGTAGCAAAAATTGTGAGAAAGGGTGTTGTTCTAAGTTCCCTGCTCTGTAAAAAATGTTGACAAAACCTTTCTGGTTTAGATACACTTTAACCATGGACTGATTTCCTTGGAATTCATGGCTTGCACAGGACACTTGGAGTACTTTGCCCAGAAACTTAGATTTGCCACAGTTTTCTAAATGCTTTATCTAGAATCAATAGACCATCTGTTTTGTATTGGTCTTTGGATGTATTTGCACGCTCCATACCTATGTAAAACAAAAAAAAAAAGGTAATTGGCCCCTTACAGTAGCACAAATGATATAGAGAGAGTTCCCACTTCTGTTTGGGCAATGTCCATTGTAAACTTATCATTATGAAGGAGTTTTGATTCTTTAGGCCCACAATGTATTCCATCTTTTCCAGGTAAGGTACCTAGACACATAGGCTGACTACCATCCATACTATAATGAACACCCTTTAAAACCAAATGGGCCTAGAAATATTTGTTTTTGTTTTTAATTTGTGCAATCAATAGCAAAGAGAATAAGTGGGGGTTTTTTTTCCTTACATTTCTATGAAAATTGTAAGCCTTCAGAAATATTTTGAGATTCTGGTTAGAGACAGTGGGGTCAATGGGGAAGGCAAGATGTATGTGTTTTTTGTGTATTTACTGTGAAATGGGCTTTTAATAGCTTATAATGATTTCAAAATTCCCCTTTTTTTACTCTCAATCTATAGTGACAGAACATATCTAACAAAAAAAAATCAAATGCAGAGATCACAAAAAAAGTATGCAGCCAAAATAAAAACAGCTTATAAACAATCAAAGGTATGAAGTTAAGTTTCCACTTCAGTGAAATTCCTCAGAAGCTGCCAAAATCAGTCATTTGGTAGCAAAATCAATTTACCAAAATCCCTCACCTATAGCAACTAGTATTTTACATGAGAAAATTCCAACAATAAAACCAAATATTGTCATATCAGCAGTGCAACACTCTTTATGAATGATTGTACAGTGTGATCTAAGGATTTTCTCCATCATAACAGATATGGAGAACTGCTGAAAGTGTCCTGATGATGAGTGGCCTGATGAGAAACATGGGAAATGCATTCCGAAAACATATGATTTCCTGTCATATGAGAAGGATTCTTTGTTTTTAATGTTTAGCTTATTATCAGCAATGTTTTCAAAATGACATTGTTTATATTGGTAACATTTATATATCACTGGAAGACCCCGATTGTTAGAGCCAATAACTGGACTGTGAGCTTTATCCTCCTAATCTCAATCTTGCTGAGCTTCCTCTGTGTGTTCTTGTTCCTCGGATGTCCTGTGGATGTAACCTGCATGCTGCGACAAAGTTCATTTGGATTTTTTTTTCCATTACTGTCTCTTCTGTTCTGGCCAAGTCTACCACTGTATGCATTGCTTTCAAAGCAGTCAGACCTGGAAGCTCATGGAAGAAATGGGTCTCAGTTAGAGTTTCCAATTACTTGCTTTTCTCATGTTCCTCTGTCCAAGTTCTGATCTGTATTATGTGGCTGTTAATGTCTCCTCCTTACCAAGAGTATGACATGCACTCCTATCCTGGGAAGATAGTCATTCAGTGTAATGAAGGGTCAGTTATCTGGTTCTACTCTATGTTGGGTTATATGGGGCTTCTAGCAGCTGCGAGTTTTGCTCTGGCTTTCATGGTGAGGAAATTACCGGACAGTTTTAATGAAGCCAAGTACATCACCTTCAGCATGCTGGTGTTCTGCAGTGTCTGGATTGCCATGATCCCGGCCTATCTGAGCACCAAAGGAAAATATGTAGTAGCCATGGAGATATTTGCCATACAGACCTCATGTGCTGGAATATTAAGCTGCATTTTCATACCAAAAATGTACATCTTGCTTTTTAAACCTCGGCTTAATAATCGAAGACAGGTGTTTGAGTAAAACAAAAGTTAACATTAACATAAGAGGCATATTTGTAAGCATTTCCAGTCAATGTTGATAAAGCTGATTCACTGCTAGCACCATGTTATCAGTGAATGTGAGAAGTAAGGAATATATAGCAATTGTTTAACATATAGCAGCTTCCTAAGCAACATTAGCTTTATGCAGTAAATATAGATGACCTCCCCCTTTGTGGTGATCTGATCTTAGGGATACTTTTTGCCCCTAACCTATTAATCGTGTGAGCAGATGCCACAAAGAGTAAAAAAAAACTTAAATGTTCTTAATTTGATCACTGTACCCAGAAATGACCCAGAAATCCCACAGCTAATCTCTTGTGTTTGTGTTTCTGACAAGAAACCATACTAAAGGCATCAAAAGCTATGCAGGTGTTCCCTGAAGGTGTCTTACCTGAGTTTCCTAATGTATAACTGTACTAACAGCATATAGGCCACATATGGACATTTCTATTTTCTCTTTTCCATACTTGTTTGGTGCAGAGTTAAGTATTTCAAAGGATCTCTAAAACTATGTTACTATGAAGAGGTAGCCACCTATGTCCCTCACCTATCTCTAAAACTATGTGACTATAAAGTGGCAGCCACCTATGTCCCTCACCTATCTCTAAAACTATGTGACTATGAAGTGGTAGCCACCAGTGGCATAAAACAACCAGGGGGGGTGCCGGCCAAAAAAGGCACTTTTGGCCAAATGCCGAAAGTGCAATTTTCCTGCCGTTTTGTCGGCGCAGCCGTGATTTCTTTCCTCCCCGCTGGGCGCTGCTCTGTGTCCCAGCAGGGAGGAGAGAAAGTGACAGCCGGCCGAGCACTGCGGGAGGGGACCGTCGTGATCGTCCGGTGTCTCTCCTCCCACACCGCTCAGCCGCCTATCACAGTGCGGCAGAGCTGTGTGGGGGAGGAGACAGCGCTGCCAAAGGAGGCTGAGCTCTCCTCCCTGCACCGCTCACTTAGCCTGTGACAGCGTGTCAGAGAGGAGAGTGAGAGGAAACACTCAGCAATCAGTGATCGCTGAGTGTTTGTAGATAATTGAGGATATGGTATGGTTACTATATCCTCAATTATGAATGAATGGGAGTGATCTATATCCCCTCCTGTTCATTCATAATCGTGGTTATAGTAAACATACTCTGTTATCAATGAACAGGAACACTCATAAAGTATTCCTGTTCATTGATAACAGGGGATACAGAAAAAGAGATTGAGGACTTTGGTTCTCAATCTATTTTTCTATTTTATGGGGTGGGGGATGGGGGGTACAGTTCCGGTGGATTTTTATATCATGGGGGGGAAATATTCTGCCCCAGGCTCCCATAACTCTGGTTACGCCACTGGTAGCCACCTATGTGCCTCACCTTTCTCTAAAACTATGTGACTATGAAGGGGTAGCCACCTATGTCCCCACCTATCTCTACACCTATGTGACTATGAAGTGGTAGCTACCTATGTGGCTCACATGTGGAGAGATGATTTGCCTGACCCTTCTTGGCACTGCACGTGTTGCAGATCCCAGGTCCATTATGATAACGTGAAGTGTTTTGGGATGAATAGTGCGTTGTTAGGATTGGCTTTCAAGGAAACCAAAGTAGAAAAAGATATGAAGTCTGCTATCTGCATGGCAAAGACCCACTCACTGACTGCTTCCTTCCTAGAGGAATCTCAGCTTGCATGTCCAAGAAGGGGCTATGATGTTTTTAATTAAAAAGTTAGAAATTACCAAGTAAAAAAAATCCCTTTACAAAGTAAAAAATAAATCAATTACCAATTTAAAAAAAATGGTTGAGTGATTCTCAACCACCTTATTAAATTACAACCACAAAGTTTTAGCACTATGAGAAATGTGTTTCCTTATGAAAACAACATGATTTGCCTTCTCAGCTTGATGTGCAGATATACTTATTAAAGGTGTCTGGTGAATGGGGATACATGTGGCTTTTGAGCTTTCATCAATAGCTTGCACTACATTACCTAACATTACTCTGAAGTACAGATATTTATAGCTGTTGGCAAATATTTTTTGATGGAAATGTGTCTTTGAATCTGCAAAACATTTTTTTGGGGGAATAGGGCAAATTGTTAACCAATAAATGTGTAGCAACTGTTTTTATAAGAGCCCGTGTTGGCTTTTGTTGTCATCAGAACTGCTGTTGTTCTCATGCATGTAAGTGGGACTGGAGAAGCAACTTGAATCAGGTTAATGCCACTTAGAAGAAGGACAAATGCATGTCATAAAGGAGTCCTAAGGAGGTCAATTGTGGGTCAGAAGGAGGGCACTTGTCAATAATACTGTATGTAAATGATCTCCAAAGCATGCAAATGTAAGCTGAATGCACATGAAAGCACACTGCATTTACTCATTGACACAAGCCCAAAGCTATCAACTCAAATCCTAAATATGCCCTTAAATGTGGACAAGTTAACTTAAATATGTAATGAGTAGAAATGCCATTGGAATTGGATTCTGATGTTATTAAAGACAATCAATAAGCCTCTGTGAGTCAGTTTCAAATCTGCTTTTTTCTGTCATTATATCTCCACATACCTGTGAGTGAGGCTTCAAACATCCTATTTGTTCTATTATGCCAGCAGCCATACATGTGGAAGTGGTTTACAAATTAAGAACTTTCCTTTCTGTTCTTTGGTGTCAGCCATGACAATGCAATGGTAGCGATGGGCACAGAAACAACATACTTATGTTCGACTCAAACCGGAAGCCCACCCCTAGTCTTGATTATGTTTCCCGCATGATTTTTAATTACCGTGAGCGTCCAATCGCATATGGGACAATTTCCATCACAGATATTAACATATTTACTTGGAGTTATTTAACAATCAGCAGTGATGGCCATCAGCTGTGTACAATGTGAATAACAGGAATTGTCATGGGGATGGTTCAATTGTTTTTATTGTGTGAGTTGATTGACAACATTGCCAATTTTTAATAGAGGCTTCCTGTTATGGTGCTGTGTATACATTTGTGATAATTTTTTGCTATATATCTAATAAAGTAAGCCAATTGGCTTAAAAACTATATAAAACTGGTTGAATTATAACTTCTTTGTCCACCTTTCTTTCCCTAATAGGTGGTGTTTTTTGATGTATGTTTATAAGTTATCAACCACACTAGTACACTATATAGTTATGTATGGCAGTGGTGTTTTTTTTAAAGACAGTCCTGGAGCAAAAGAAAAGAAAACATATGCCGAAGGACTACATGACAGGGTGGACAGGGAACTCGGAAGTACGGGGTTGAGTTAGTGTTAAGGGGGGATGGTCACTTACCTGATTGGCCGGTTTCAAGAGTTGCAGGAGGGCCTCCTTAGTGGTCTGGAGGGGGGCGGAGTAGTACTGGTTCAGTCTGGATTTGCCACACGGCAAGCGAGCTTCCCGCCCACCTGCCCCTTTTTTCGTTCTCTCGCACTAGTTGCGTACAGGTTCCTGTCTGTTTGCACTAATGGTCCTGAGGTCTGTGTTGGCTGTGTTTTTGGTTGAGTCATTTTGGTGGTTACAGGGACTCGTCTCAGGTGCGTAGTCCTTGGCGGATTCTTCAGTAAAGAGGTCTAAGAAGTCTTAGTTCTACAAGGTCTCTGCAGTTTCTCATATTTGTCCCTGAGTGGGTGTGTTTTGCTAGGGACCAGTGTCTAAGATATTGGGAGGTGGGGATTATTGGAGGGTGGTGGCATAGCAGCATGGGAGTTTGGGTGTAAAATTGTTATGTGACTATGTTCTACCCTGTCATGTATTTTCCCAATAAACCAAGATGACAACGCCAGGATTCATCAGGCTCAGATTGTGACTGAGTAGTTCAGGGATCATGAGACATAATTTTCACACATGGATTGGCCACCACAGAGCCCAGACCTTAACCCCATTGAGAATCTGTGGGATATACTGGAGAAGACTTTACACAGAGGTCTGACTCTCCCATCATCATTACAAGATCTTGGTGAAAATGAATGCAACTCTGGATGGAAATAAATGTTTTGACATTGCATAAGCTTATTGAAACGATGCCACAGGGAATGCATAATGTAATCAAAGCTAAAAATGGTCCAATTAAATATTAAAATGAGGGACTTTTTTTGGATAGGCAGTTTATATCCTCACCAATTAAGATATAAATTCCATTTCATTATATCATTTACATACATTTCTATTGCATAATTGCTAGTGAAGGGAAAAAACTATCACAACCATAATGAACAGTATCCTGTTTGGTCACTAGATGACAGTATTGCATTAAAAGTTACAAAGTTGGTGAAAGATTACTTAGGTAAGAACTTCTCAGGTAAGAAATGTAAAGATTTCACAACCCATAGCTATATTGTTCACTACAAAAAAAAGGCAGAATGTTTTTTGCTGAAGACAAGGTCACAGAAAATCTTCTGCCACACAAGAAAGCAACATGGTTTGAAGCGCATGAGATGTATTATATCCTGAATCCAAAATAAGGTAATGTTATAAATCTGCTATGCCTTTTGTTTTACTCTTTTAGGATTATGAGAGGTTCCAGGTGAATCAGATTTCTGTCTTCTCTGTTTCCTTTGTCTGTCTGAAGAGATGGTTTTCCATCCACTGTCAGTGTTAGGAATAGGTAACCTTGTGTCTTTGTATTTGCACTGATACATAATATTAAGACCATCAGTCTTCGGTTTATCCATTATAGCCCATTCACACAGGAGTGTTGTGCTAACTGCATGCTACAGAGTATTTAGTGTACGCTATTGCACAGAGGGCATAGCATGCAGTACCTTGCATTAGTTGCATTGCTATTCATTTGTTTTGAACCCCAACATACCACCCGATGGCTGTATATTGCAGCATGCTGTAATACTAGTTAAATAGAAAACGATTGTGCGGAGCTAGCAGTTACAGCTAGCTCCGCCCAATAGTTTCCTATTGTCCGGCGCGGCTCTGCTGCTGTAAAAAAAAAAAGTTAACAAAAAAGATTGAGCCGATGCATATGCGATCGGCTCGACTGAGCCGCTCGGCCATGATCGGGAGCTTTACGGGCTGTTGTGAATAGGCCATACAGCACCCCTTCGGTTCTACTGAACCGAAGGGGTCCTGGGGCCGAAGCTACCTGAAGGATCGGCCGAAGCTAAGGCCAGATCCCTCGGCAGCTTCGTGAATAGACCCCTAGGTGTTGCAGTGGAAAAAAGTTGTGCACACATCACAATGCAATGTATGGTATTGTGGTACCACACGTACCTCTGGATTACACAGCCACCCGGAGGTGCGTTGGGGTGCCATTTAATTGAATGTCAATGCAACACACTTAGAATACAGTACAACATGCTAGATACACATGCTAGGTGTGTGATAGTGTGCACTAAACACATGAAATGTGCTCCTAGCACACATGTTCAGTGTGAATGGATCCAATCCGACTAAATCATCCTGTGATCTTACAATTAGTTTTTAGTCATGTTGTGACACTGTTATTCCAAAGCATGTTAGAGAGTGACCATCATTTTCTCCTTTAGCCAAATGACTAGCAATGTCCTGAAAGATCTGTAGCTGAATCCAATTGTCTGTGAAATGGACTCGGATGGATCCTCTAATTCTTTCATTTTTCCTTCTTCCTCTATATTCAAAGTCCTCCATTTGAAGTGTAAGGAAGTCTATTTCTTTTTGCTGTGTGACTCATTACAGGGAAATGTGTCAATTCTTTGTTTTCTTTTCTTTAACGCTGGGCATTTCTCATGGAAAAAACAGTAGATTAGTTTTACTCTCTTAATAATGTGAGTAAATTCTCTAAAATTCCTTCTGAGAGATTCAGAGATGATATGTGATATAGTGACTGTTTCTTCAGATTTGCTAATTATGCTTTTCACCAATTACGGTGACCTTACGAATATTGCACAATTATTTTTCATGCAATGATGGAACCATTGTTCCATTTTCATACAACTGACCCATCATGCACAGATCATTATGGGTTTCAATTAGCGTTCGTTAGCAATATCACCTGGCCGAATTTTATCTATTGACAGAATGGATTTTCGTTTGCGCATGAGCAGTGTTTTGTGCGAAACTGCCACTAATCCATAGAATTTCATATTATTCAAAAAACGTTTTCTAGCCTGCTAGATATACAAAAGTTGAATGGTAATTGCGGTGTTGCACTTCCCATGAACTATCATACGAAAACGCGGTTGCAGACGAAAATCACGCGATATTGGTAAGGTGTATGGGCACCTTAGGATACAAGGCCTTGATAGCTTGGCTTTGCTATTATCTTTCTCACAAGGCATTTTGGTAGAAGATATAGTGACAGGGACAGTTTCTGAATGGATGCCAATGCTTTTGCTTCCCAATCTATCTGAAATGTAGGAGTTAGTGGGACTGACATAGATACTTCAGCAGGAGTAGCAAAGTTATGTGTCCACTCTATTAGCCAGTTCGCCATGCACCCCATTTTATTTTTAATATAATTCAAATTAAACTATTAGGTGTCGCAGAATAGCACAGCCATTAAAAACACCATAGCAATAAAAGACAATCATAAAATTATGGTGTTGAAAAGTCTGAATACCCCTAGTTCTTAATATCATGTATTGCACCATTGCATTTGTGACAGCTTGCAGTCTTTCATTGTAGTTGTGGGGGAGGACCTTTAGTTTCTGTTGTGGTAAAGCTGATCATTCTTCTTGGTACAAAGCCTCCAGGTCCCGTCTAGTATGAACTACGTGTTTTGTAGCTCAAGCATGTTTAAGTCAGGAGATTGTGATGGCCACTCCAGAACCTTCTCTTTTTTCTGCTGCAGTCACGGAAGTGTTAATTTGACCTTATGCTCTGATCATTGTCATGTTGAAAAGTCTAAAGCTGGCCATACACCTATAGATTATCTGCAGATTTTCTATGGTCAGATGGAAAAAGTGCAACAGATTCCTCGATCTACGCTAAACTGTGTAGGTGGAGGAATTTCCCACTGGGTCAAGCTTTAGTATCTTGCTAGTTGGCCCCACTGGCTGTAAAAATACTTGAACAATCTGATTGGATGCAGGCATTGTTCAGGTGTTTTGAGAACCAGCAGGGACAACTAACAAGATACTGAAGCTTGGTCTAGTGGGAGATTCCTCCATCCACATAGTTTAGCCTAGATGGAGGAATCTAACCCATTTGACCATAGCAAAGCTCCAAATAATTTATAGGTGTATGGCCACCTTTAGTGCCAATCATCATCCAAATTGTCTTGATAATATGCTGTGTTGATTTTGCCATACATTGTTACAAAATTGCCTGTGCCTCTGTATCTCACTCCCCCCAAAACTGCACTACCTCTACATGAGATCCACCACCAATTTTCTAAGTAGGGATGCTGAGCTTCTTTTTATAGGCCTTGTTGACTCCACCTCAAACATAGGGGTCTATGTATAAACTATTCACAGGACCATTAGGCCTGACAATCTCTGTGAATATTCAATCTGGGTGGATATATACCAAAATGGCTTTAAAGTGCATTTCCACATTTGCAGTCAAATTTGAGAACACCCCTCTATATGTTTGTTATGTGTTCCTGTTCTCACAGCGTACTGAAAAATAACATTTAAAAACATTTTAATACCTTTTAGATGTTTGGTTTTGACAGTGATCAGGGTTTGACAGGGTTTTCACAGTGATCTATCCTAATAGAAAAGCATGGGACCAAAATTAGAGAACTGTGTTTATTGGATAAGCTCCATTAACATACAATGGACAGGCCACCTCAGATCCCTCACCCATCAGCCCTTCCTCACATTTCAAAGAAATAAAAGCAAGAAGAAATGTTAACTCTTAACACAATAACACAAGTAAAAGCAATTTAAACTGCAAGAAGCATTTTTTTTGTTGCTTATGCAATGTGAATGGGAACATGTAACAAATATAAAATAGGTGTTACCCCAATTTGGCTGGTGCAGTTTACCAGTCTTGAAATGTGGTATGCTGCATTCATTTTCTTTTTTTTCAAGCTTTTACTTTATTTGCCAGTTACATACTTTCTGTCAGAGTGGGGATGTGCCCTGAAGGTTCTTTACAGCCTGTCATCATGCACTGTCTACAATCATGCACTGTCTACACTCATAACAGACTGAATGTGTGTTCACTGGATATATTTTCTATTTTTTTCTCGCTGGATTTTATTTTTTTCACAGCCTATCCCTTTTCACTTCACTGCTAAGTGACTGCATGTGTATTTTCTAGTATCATTATCTGTGCCGATGCCGAGTATTTGGGCGAGTACTCCTAGTCTCCCAAATGCTCCAATGCCTAGCCTGATGCAGAGTTTCCAGTATTAGGAAGCCCGGCAGTGAGTCATTACACGCTGCCCAGCTTCCTGATTTGCTGGGAAGCTGGCTCCATGATCCCTCATCACTTGTGACAAGGGAGCATGGAGCCGGCTTCCCAGCTAATCAGGAAGCGGGCAGGATGTAATGACTCGCTGCCCGGTTTCCTGATTGGTTGGGAAGCCGGCCAATCAGGAAAACCGGGCGGCGTGCTATTACACGGTGCCTGGCTTCCTGATTGGCCAGAAATCCGGCTCCATGCTTTCTCGTTATCTAGTGACGAGGGAGGGTTCACATGATTCACTGTAAAGAAAGGAGGAGTGAATCCCAGTGTCATCAGACCTTGTCAAATTTATCAATAGTATTTCTTAGTCTTGCTCCATGAGTAGTATGTCTCTTGCATGTCCTATGGGACCATTGATGGATGGGTGATGTTTATGTTTCCTCTTTAGAGCTATAAGACACAAAGCTGCTGTCAGAATTTGTGAAGTTAATTTCTTAAAGCCCATTTCCAGGATTCTTTTCTTGTGGACATAAACATTATTTATAGTGACAACATTGCTAAAACACAAAAGCCATTAATCTCCAAAAAAATCCCTGTATTATTATTAAATTATTATACAGGATTTATATAGCGCCAACAGTTTGCACAGCGCTTTACAATATAAGGAAGACATTACAATAACAATACAATTCAAGACAAGAGGGTAAGGAGGGCCCTGCCCGTGAGGGCTTACTAACTAAAAGGGAGGGTCCAGTGATACATGAGGAGGTAGCTGTGTGGGAAGGAATGGTTTGAGAACATGATGGTTCAGTGGTTGGGTTGAGGTGGGATAGGCTTCCCTGAAGAAATGAGTCTTTAGGGATCACCTAAAGGCAGTCAATGTGTGAGATAGAAAGACAGGTTGGGGTAAAGAGTTCCCGAGGATGGGAGAGTCCAAAAAGGAGTCCTGGAGGTGAGCATGGGAGGAGTTGACAAGGGAGCTGGACAGCAGAAGGTCTTGGTATGGGTGATATTTTGAGACATGGTTTGAGATATAGCCGGGGCAGAGTTGTGGATGTCTTTATAAGTGATTGTTAATATTAAAATTGTTTATCCTTTGGGCGAGTTGAAGCCAGTGCAGGGATTAGTAGAGGGGGTTGCAGAAGAAATATCATGAGCTCAGTTTTTGAAAGGTTGAGTTTGAAGAAGTGTTGTGACATCCAGATGAATATGTAATTTAGTAGCCATGTGCAGCCGCAAAAAAATTGTTTAGTTTAGTTTCGTTTTATTTCGTATTTAATTGTGTGGGGACCCACACATTTTTTTTCTTTTTTCTTGGCATGCTTTTTTTTTCAATTTTCACATTTAACAACATACTAAACTCCATCCAATAGATTCAAGTTCCAAAAATGAAAACTTCAGATCAATTCAAATTCCAAATAACAAATATCGAACAGATCCAAATTTCAGAAAATCTGAATCAAAATGAAAACTAAATTAAATTTTCAGCCATGAAAATGCATTTTTAATGGCTTATGTGAGTAGATTTTAATACATATTTTTAAATAGTATCTACTGGTATGTGCTATGATTTTCAATTTGTCCTTTACATGAGTATTGTACACAAGAAGAGGATAATTCTTGCCAATTGAAAGGGGAGATAGGACAAGCTGCAAAGCAAGGAGAATTATTGAAAATGTGCATTTAGACCTTTTGGGAGAGAGGTCTAAGAAGGAGGCGAGCAACCTTTTTGGGAAGTGGGGGCAGAAGTGTGGAGTGGTGTAAGAATAGCAGCACTGACACACGAGTGGTGTTAACCTTTGATTCACTGAATGGACTGACATTTCACAATAGCCCTTAGAGAAGCCGAATCCGGCCAAGCCAAAGGCCTATGCTTTGTTTCGACTGAGCCGGAGTAACAGCCAGCCGTGATCTCTCACCAAATTATGTAGTCAAATGTAAGAGTTGGACACTTTGGTGAATGAAGAACAGTTTAATTTAATTGGTATTGCAAAATGATAGCTTAATTTGCCACATGACCAAGTATGTCAATATTCCTGGCTATGCTGTTTGGAGAGATCGGGTAAACAGAAACAGTGGTTGTTGTGTGTCTATATATGAGAAGTGATCACAAGCATGTGTGAAAGATGATCTTGTCAATGAAGAGCGTGATGGTTCTGAGACATTTTAGGTGGAGGGATCATATAGGTGAGCGTAATGCTAAGCCAATTGCTATAGTATAGATAAAAAGCAGGGACATGTGGTCTGGGTGAGGCAGGTGAGGCTTTAAGTCTAAAGCTGACAGCTTTTTCTCCATTCAGACAGGCCTCTAACAGAAAGCCGCCCTGCTGTGTAACCTGTCAAGTATGAAGCGTTGCCTGTTACCATTACAGGTGGCACTTCATCTGTCTTTTGACAGCTATGTTAGGTTACACTGCAGCAGGATTCCCCACTGCTGTGTGTAACGTGACAAGAGAGGTCAGAGCTACAACAAGCCTCTGACTTGGTGTCAGAGGCTTGAATTCTATGGATTTGGACCAATGGCGAAGCACCATTGGCCCAAGCCATCCAATAAAAAAAAACACTGATTGCTTCCATATAAATGCTTTATCATTGACAAGCAAGTGTGGGACAGGGAGGCTCCTCCCTCCTCCTCCACACAAAGTTCAGTGGCCAGACCTGGGGCTGGCTGGGGGTTACCTCACCTGCTACTGACCTCAACACACATCCATAATAGTATAGATTCCCTGTCACTTGGACAGGAAATCACAGAGATCAATAAAATACCTATTATAACACCTCTCTACTCTGATAAATAACTTTTGTTCCTGTCTCTGTCCAAGAGCTATCTCATCACTTCCTATCCTTATAAAACACTGTCAGTAGGGAAGGAAGCTAGGATAAATCTGCAAAGCTGAAACACACAGGGCAGTACAAAGCTAAAATAATGTTTGGCTTAACGTCATGAAGTAAGGAAGGTATTTTAGGATTTCAATGAAAGACCAAAGTTGTCAAACAGGTCACAGGGAGCTGGGCCCTGCTCTGAAGGGCTTTTAACAAATAAAAAAAGTACAGTGGGGATAGAATCCATATAATGCAACTTTGAGGGCAACATGGGAAAACCCCCAGTTCTTTAAATTACATGCTTAATAGATGTTCTTCAGCTGCATGTGGTATTATAGAACAGTATAAGCCCTCAGCACTCAATAACTAAAGTCCTCAACTTTGTACAAATCAGTGGCACAACAATTTGATGGACTAGTTTATGAGCTTATTTTTTCAAAGTATAGCACTGCATTGTCCTTGAAATTGAGTAAAATGTCAAACCAGATTGCATAAAACACTTCAAAATCACAAACCAACATTCCCCAAACCCGCTCACATTCCTGTATCTCCAATTATTTCTAAAATATTTATAGTATAAATCTAAAGCTTGCAGGCTAACTCATAAGTGTGCTGGGACATTTTTGTGTTTGCACTGTGGAAAGCCCTTCCAGGTGCACCTTACTTTAAAAGCTAGTTATCAAATAATCTGTGCAATTGCCATTTGTTTTCTGACTGATAAGAAAAGCTTTGCTGATCTTCTTGTAGCCTTCACCTTTCTTGTGTAAAAACATTACTTTCTTTCTCAGGCCTTGTGACATTTCTCTTCCATGTGGTGCCATTGCTGATAGCATGAAATGGGAAAGGGTTCCCTTCGTTAAGTAACGCCCTTTAATAATCAAACCAAAAGGCGAAAGATTCCAAAAGTGCCCTTAAATTCACAATTTGATCAAACAAAAAACATCCAGGGCATCCAAATACACTCCCTTTTATCAGGGCTTAGAATGGGTAAGGATTTGATTTGATTCAGAAGATATTATGATCAAATAGATCTGCCAAATACAATTCCAGCCCTAAAGGAGATCTTTATATCAAATCATAGAGATATTAATTTTGTTATAGTATATTTATAGTTCACTTAAATATGTATTCCATTCAAAGCCCTGATGAAGTGGGAATGTTACTGCCCCTGAGTGTTGGCTGTGTTTTGTCAAACTGTAAACAATTAAAGACCCTTTTAAACTCTTTCACCGTTTGGTTTGGTGCCTGTTATTGCTGAGCACTGTACAGATTCTGAGGCTTATTTACTAAATATCAGTTAATAATTCTCTCTAAATAATTTGTGTGAATATTCACTGCATTTATACAATCATGTGAAAAGCAATTCCCTGTTCACCTTGATTACCCAGTCATGTGCAGAGGCTTTTTACATTATTGGATAATTGAAGTCAATATTGGCATACTTTTTTAAGTGAAGAGTATCAGCCTTTTTAGTAAATCAGCCTAATCAGCTCAGTCCATGTTAAAAGAGAACTATGGGGTAACCTTTTTCCCATAGTCCTCTTTAGGGTCATGACAGGACTTATACTAATGTCCTCTCATGTCCCAAAAATAGCGGGCTATTTTCTGAGAGCGCTGCAGCCGGGACGGATCTCAACAATAATGTTGAGATCCACCCCGCTGGCTGATTGACAGCGGGCTCTCCCTATCTAGAAGCAGAGCCAGCTATACCCATCCCCTTCCCCAGCGCTGGAGGATCAGAAAGGGGAGGGGTGGAATCCCTACAGGGAGAGGTGGCTGACAGTCACCTCTCTCTGCAGGGAGATGACTGGGAAGTGAGCGAGCAACGTTTTGGGTTGGCTCATTTCCCACTCAATAGAGCCGACGTGTGACTGTTTAAATGTCACACCTCACCTCTAACTATGGGGATGAGTGTAATTCACTCCCCATAATTCTCCTTTAAGTCTCTTGAATAAAAAGTGAAGGGAAATCTCCCCAAGAGGACTGTAAAAAATAAACGGTCAGGGTTTCTAATTCTTCCCTGTTCTATACGAAACTAAAATATTTTGCTATAAATTACAATTTTTTACAAATGTTTGAACCAGGTGATGCTGATTCAAGAACATAATACATTCATTGGAGTGCTTAAGGTTACTTGGATCATGAATACACAAGTAATCAGTAGATTGCTGTACATAAGATATGTGTTTATGGCATTAAAGTGTATGCCCATGATTTAAACCCCAAACCTTCCTATTCCCCTCAAGATCGTATCCCAGCATTGTTTTTTGTGTGGGAAGGGTCTGCATGTGGAAAGGGACAGAGCGTTGTATAGGTGTATAGGTGGAGTTCTCTAGTCCAGCAGGAAGATCTGGCAACACTGGTTGAGATTTAAGTGCAGAAGGGCTACTGTGTTATTAACTTAACCAGAAACTTAAAAGTTCACTGGATAAACAGAAATGTTTTTATAGTTACAGTGTTTTTTAAGTGATAAAACATGAAAAAACATGTATGCATTAGAGAGATGTACTGAAAGTTTTTTTTTCCCCCCAGGCATACTCTTTAACCATATTTTTTTATGATAAAGTTAATTGGACCATTTTTTATTTTCTTTCCTTGATCAACTATAGGTTTGGGGTTCTGATGATGCAATGTGTTATTAGATTATTTTTGTGTTTTATTTGAACCTAATGGTTCTATTTTCTGTTAAACCTAACTGACTATATAACTATGTATTTATTACCTGTGACATTGGGTTGGCTGAACATGCTGAGCATGTTCGGCTGACCCGAAGCCACCCAATGTACGGCTGATTTCAGCCGATGTACGGCTGAAATCAGCCGTACAAGCCTGAGGTGAATAGCCGAACTGCGTTCGGCTCACTTCACTTCGGGTCGGTTGTTCACTCGGCTGCCCTCGGCAGCTTTGTGAATAACCCCCTTAGTTTCTTTCGGGATTTATGGATACATAATATAATGAATGGTGATCTGCAGTTACCAATGACCACATTTAGTGGAGATCTCACAGAGTAGAAATAGTATGATCTGGCACTGGGACCAAGACCGCAGTCCTTATAAGAAACAAAAAAAAAGAAAACTATTCATCTCCTGGAGGCTTTATTCATGAATGATAACATAGCATTACACTGGAACAAGGTTATAATTGATAACATTCAAGCATGTTTCTCTGTCTGGCTCTGTGAATATAACTCTCATAATGCATCCAGAAGTGTACATAGGCCGGTATAAAATAGGATTTTTTTATCATATCTTATTGTCTTGAAGACGTAGGGTGGAAGAAGTTTGCTTCTGTTCCTGCATAAAAATAAAGAATTTGTGTAATTACAAAATGTATGATTAAAGAATAAAAAAATATGATACAAAATATAAAAAATTATTATGTACATTTATAGATACACTATATTGCCAAAAGTATTGTGATCTCGGCCTTTACACGCACATGAACTTTAATGGTGTCCAGTCTTAGTCCGTAGGATTCAATATTGGGTTGGCCCACCCTTTGCCGCTATTACAGCTTCAACTCTTCTGGGAAGGCGTCCACAAGGTTTAGGTGTGTGTCTATGGGAATGTTGGACCATTTGTGAGGTCAGGTACTGATGTTGGACGAGAAGGCCGGGCTCGCTGTCTCCGCTCTAATTCATCCCAAAGGTATTCTATCGCGTTGAGGTCAGGACTCTGTGCAGACCGGTCAAGTTCATCCCCCCCAAACTCGCTCACCCATGTCTTTATGGACCTTGCTTTGTGCAGTGGTGCACAACCATGTTGGAATAGGAAGGGGCCATCCTCAAACTGTTCCCACAATGTCAGGAGCATTAAATTGTCCAAAATGCCTTGGTATGCTGATGCCTTAATAGTTCCCTTCACTGGAACTAAGGGGCCAAGCCCAACCCCTGAAAAACAGCCCTTCCCCATAATCCCCCCTCCACCAAAACTTTACACTTGGCACAATGCAGTCAGGCAAGTACCGTTCTCCTGGCAACCGCCTGTCTGGCAATCCATCAGATTGACAGACAGAGAAGCATGATTTGTCATTCCAGATAACACGTCGCCACTTCTCTAGAGTCCAGTGGCGGCGTGCTTTACACCATGGCATCCCAGGCTTTACATTGCACTTGGTGATGTAAGGCTTGGATGCAGCTGCTCGGCCATAGAAATCCATTCCATGAAGCTCTCTACGCACTGTTGTTGTGCCAATCTGAAGGTCACATAAAGTTTGGAGGTCTGTAGCTATTGACTCTGCAGACAGTTCTGTGTACTGTGCGCTTCAGCATGTGCTGACCCCGCTCTGTCATTTTACGTGGCCTACCGCTTTGTGGCTGAGTTGCTGGTGTTCCCAGTTGCTTCCACTTTGTTATATTACCACTAATAGGTGAACGTGGGATATTTAGTAGCACGGAAATTTCACGGAACACCTGAATCCAATGATTTGGAGGGGTGTCCCAATACTTTTGGCAATATAGTGTATGTTCTTGTGATACGTTTGGTGTGTTTTGTGAGTGCCTGCAATGGGTCACTTTTCACTTTCTGAGAATGTACCACCCATCTGCATGTGAACAGCCCTCTTATTCTCCTATTAGACTATTGGGCCAGTGGCTCCCGATATATAAACAGCTGAAATGTGAAACTCTTTGCTGAGCTCTTTGCTAGTAGAGGAGAGGGGATGGAAGGAGGAATGTCCCCACCTTCTTGCATAGCTTTATCTATTTGTTAAATGCATTCATAGCTATAATTTGTCTCAAACATTGTTACATGCTAGGGATGCACCATTACTGATTTTTCAGTATTGAGTACGAGTAACAATATTTGGTATTCGTTTATACCGAGGAACCGAAACCGGTGCCATGTGCCTCAATTATCAGGAAGTTGGGAGGCGGGTCATGACCCGTTGTCCGGCTTCCTAATTGCCTGACAAGCTGGTGTTCTATAAAAAAAAAAACCCGCTTCACATGCCGAGGCTGCCTGGCTTTCTATCCAACCAGGAATCCGGGAGGCAGGTCATAACATGCCACCCAGCTTCCTGATTGGTTAGGAAGCCAGGCTGCCTAGCAACAAGTGAACCCAGCTTCCTAGCCAATCAGGAAGCCTGGCAGCATGTCATTATCCATCTCCCGGCTTCCTGATTTACTAGGAAGCTGGGTTCACTTGTTCCTAGGCAGCGTGGCTTCCTGACCAATCAGGAAGCTGGGAGGCGAGTCATGCTGTGCAGCCCAGATTCCTGATTCGTTAGGAAGCCAGGCTGTCTACCAACAATTGATGCTGGCTTCCTAGACAATCAGAAAGCTGAACTGATTGGAAAGGAAGCCGGCTCCATGCTCCCTCGGCACAGCTGGTCACAGGTAGATCTCCTTCCGACCAGAAGTTCCAGTATCGGGAAGGTATTGAAGCATTTGGGTGAGTATGAGTACTCACCCAAATACTCTGTATCTGCACCAATATGGATACTACTATCGGTGTCGGTGCATCCCTAAGGCTCTGTTCACACCTAGGCGTATCAAATATGCGCGCTTGTCACGCGTTTCGTGGTGCGTGTTTTTACCGCAATTGGCGGTAAAAAACACACGACAAATGCGCGTTTCCAAGGGCTACTTGGCTGTATCCCAATGGAAACGCACGACAAAAACGCCGCAAAGAAGCTCATGTACCTTTTCAGGCGCAGGCCGTTTTGTAGCGCGTTCAGACGGGCTGAAATACGGCAAGGTGTGAACCATACCCATAGAAAACAATGGGACTTTCATGTTTGATTGTTTTGTAGAGTGTTGGTAGAGCATGGAACGTGCTACAAAACGTACAGGTGTGAACCAGGCCTTATACATATACCAACATAGTAATACATAATACAATGTTCTTTCTCATACTGATGCCCTAATCAAGAAATATTACAGTAGAAAGTTAGCATTTCAGCTTTGTAAACACTTCATAAACTTAGAATTAGAATATTCTGCCCCAAGCAACCCCCACAGTCTCCCTCAATAATTTGGATTGTGAAGTGTTTTTCTCACCTACGTTGCCAGCTCAATAGATGAATAACAACTGTGCAGCAAATGAATGTAACTTAAACATATAGCATTACACCTCTCTAGACTTAACTAAAACCATCGACTCTATAAAGTTGGCTTGTGTATAGTCCCAAACTAAACAAATAAAAGTAAAGAAAACAATTATCACTAAAGTCCTTCACATGTATACATAATCCCTATATGAATAATACTTCATAAACATTATTCATAGTAATATTAAAACTTCTAACAGCCTGAGCTACTGATTAGGTACAAATGCAACAATTATACCTTTACCACACAATTTAAAATAAAACTAATTTATTTTCTTTATTTTTTATGTTTTGGTTGGTGTGGCTTAGGGTTTTGTCTAACATTGGGTGGATCTTATTGTCTTGGTGGGACAATCTTCTCTTCAAAGATCTGATAGATAGAATGTCTCACAATAAACTATGACATCAGCCTCTTGTGTTGTGTTTTCACAGATCAGCCATCAAGTTAACGACCCTCTCCTGAATGACAGAGGAAAGTTCCCAAATTTTTATCACACCATTCAAAGTATTTAGGTCTGGTATGAGATGGTTATAAAGGTCTTGGAGATTTTTAGATGGAATTGGATTGGAATAATTGTATTGTGTGATGGCACCGGAGAGACAGAGCTGCGGGAGCTGAGGAAAGAGATGACTAGACATGCGATCTGTATAGAGTTTGTCATTTACTTGTCCAAAAATGAAGACACAAACAGACAGAAAATTATAGATATCAAGAGGTCGTCTACCGACGTTGTTGTAGTATGCGGCCATTTTCTAATTGAATATATTTTATTCTTTAAAGGATTAAACATTCCCAGACAAAATATCACATCCATCTTAAATGAGTCATGGATTGTCTTACTTGATGGAGACAATGTCCTGAAGGAAACATTTAACTGCAGTAAAGTACCTCTTTATCATTTCCCGGCATATCAATGGCTTAGAATGATTATATACTTAGCGCACATCCATCCAAGCGCCCTGCTGATCCATTGCTGGAGGATATTTGGCTCAGAAACTTTAATTGTCCTTCTTCTGATGACTTAAAAAACATGTTATGGCGTTCATCTGGTTTTTTCTTTAACCAGTTGACATCCGCGGTGTTAAACCCCCTTCCCATCTAGGCCATTTTTCAGTATTCAGCGCTGCGGTACTTTGACTGACATTTATTCCATCATGCAGCGCTGTACTGAAATGAATTTTATACCCTTTTTTGGGGACAGATAGAGCTTTCTTTTGGTGGTATTTATTCACCACTGGGGGTTTTATTTTTTTACTATATTAAGGAAAAATTACCGAAATTTTAAAAAAAAAACAGTTTCCCCTATATTAAATGATAAAACATTTATTATTACCCAATTTTTTGGTAAAATATAAAAGATGGGGTCACGTCGGGTAAAAAGACACTAAACATGTCAAGCCTTAAAATTGCGTGCGCGCGCGAAACCTCAAAAAACGATAATACCCAAAATTGGCCCTAGGCGACGCTTTAAAAGCTGTTACCGCTCATCAGTTTAGTGTTATCAGTGATTGATGGCCCTAAAATGATTGCTCTCACTGCGACGTTCGCGGCGATATCTAACATGT
>NW_017308408.1:152425-162577 GCF_000935625.1 Nanorana parkeri | reverse complement strand
CCCGCCGATCGCCTATATGTGAAACACCCGGTAACGGGTGTGTGCATTTAGCGGGTCTTTTCTGCCCGTGCGTGCCCGCTAGGGGGCGCGCGCGAGCAGAAAAAAATTGCCGTCTGGAGACGGCAACCCGCAGATGCTACAGTGCCGTCCGTCCGTTTTTTTACTACGGGCGGACGGCAAGAGGTTAATCCCACCTGCCTTGGTTATATTTCATGTACACTGCGGTCTACACTCTGGCTCACGCCTGAATAATATGAAACTAAGTAGAAATAAATCTGAAATTATGGATCTAAGCAAAAAGTAGATGTATTTCCTGATAAATGTATTTGTTCTCCTAGATGTGTCTGTGAGGTCTTTATGGTATGAGTGGAAACCAAGATTAATATGGAGGCAACTTTGTTCTTTGATTTGGTGGGAAACTTTCTGATTTGGAACTGTCTAGTCTTTTAAGATATTTTCTTACAC
Source organism: Nanorana parkeri (assembly GCF_000935625.1). Taxonomy (NCBI): domain Eukaryota; kingdom Metazoa; phylum Chordata; class Amphibia; order Anura; family Dicroglossidae; genus Nanorana; species Nanorana parkeri. The sequence goes on along the minus strand of NW_017308408.1, from coordinate 162,112 downwards.
ATAGATGGAAATCCGTTTATTGTAAAATTATCTGTGTGTGATAATTAAATCAAGACCTGAGCCTTATATTTCATTGCTGATTGAAAGCAATAGACTCTCTGAGATAATGATTGGTAGCCCAAGACTAGAGATCAGCCAATTTGCCCGGGTTTGGTTTACAAGCTGTTTCACGAATTAAGCACAAAGTTCTCAGACTTTACTGTGAACCCTACTGAAGTCTATGGAGGGGGGTGTAAATTGTGTTATTCAATGCTGGCCAAGACATGGGAAGCTTGGCACCAATATGGGGGATAATTACCAATGGCAAAAGAAAAAAAAAGAAAACACATACTAAGAAGCTCTTATTATACTTCCAGTGCTGCAACAATGAAAGCTGTGGCACTCATACATGGAAGCCACAGTGTTGTTTGTCCTCCTCACTCTTCCTTGCCTATTCACAGAATGCTTTGTATTCTATAAATGGTTCACTGAATTCAAAGTGGTCTGTGAGTGGAAGTGAAAAAGAGAGGAGAGGTTGGCAAAGGTCAGTGTGACTTCTGTGTATAGGAGCCACAGTTTTCCGCAAGCAGAAAGCTGGAAGTACAGTGAGAACTATACTATCCGGCCTCAACAAAAGTGTAAAAAGTAAATAAAGTACAATGATACCTGAGATGACATACACCTCAGAACACTTAACTGTTATTCACACAGATTTACAAAATTGCATGGAGTTCTGCTTTAAATAACATAAAGCCATATGAGGTGTAATGGAACGGTATAATTTTCACAGACAGTTTAAGTGACTGCACAAATAAGCAGTGACTGCATATTTCTCTGTGGAATGTTACAATTAGCTTGGCTTACATACAGCAGCAGGGCCACAATCTCATTCATTGCAGTTTGAGAAAAAGGTTTTTTTTTCATGTAGCTTTAGCATTGACACATGTCTTTTCATCCAGCAGTCAGCAGGTCAGCTTGGACCGATGGTTAGAAATTGGACAGTAGTCTGGTGTGGCTATCCTCATGCCGCTGGTCAATTTTTATTAATCTCTGTAAGACTTAGGAGATGGCAAATGATACAGAAGTGTGACATTGACTATCAGCAGGACTTTATCTAAAGAGGGTGAATTGGCCAAAATGTACTAGAGACAACGAGTACACGCGTGTGTTTTACTGCCTGTACATTCACTCTTAGAGTAAAAAAATTTTTGCTTGCTCCTTCAATTGTTTTATTGGTGATTTTACCTCAATAACTATTAGAATATCAAACCAACATTTCTACTGGTGTATGACCAACTTAAGACTAAAGTATCTTGAAAAAAAGTAATTCCTGCCAACACATAAGCACACCTCAGTATACACCCCAAATACATCCAATCGCACAAATATTGGGATGGGATCCCACTGGAGAAAGTCTAACTTGTGGTCACATACCTTAGGGGAAGGGATGAGGACAGCCTCTCCTGAAATTCCGGTCCCAAGACCCCTGGATAGAGAAACATATGTATCAGGGCTGGGAGGGGCACAAGTGCTAAATAGCTAGCTGCAGACAGAAGATGCTGGTCTGTGAGGTGAACTTCATACAGGAAGTAAACTTAGCAGAAGCACACTAGTGGAAGCAGCATAGGAAGAGTTGTAGTTGAATGCAAGCCAGGTAGTCAACCTGCAGTCAGGGAGGTACCAAATCAGCAGGTAGGATGAGAGTCAGGATACAGGACAAAGTTGGAACCATGAGGACAGCTGCAGTACCGAACAGCAAGCAAAAGCGAGTTCAAAGACAAGCTAAGGTCAGAGGGAATCAGAACAGCAGAAGAGTAGTCAGGCAAGCTGGGTCAGTATTAGGAAAGCAGGTTCAGGATTTCAGAATAATATACACATGAACAGTTTAATCCATCAAATACTTTGTAATTCTCTGCAAATATTACTACCCAGATAGCAAGGATAACTTTCTACAAACTTGTGGCGGGGTGAAATTGCAATTTTGCTAACTTGCTGCACATATTCCTGGCAAGTTGTAGACTTGCAGAACACTCGCAGCACAAGTTCTAGTTGACACTTTTTGAATTTGTAGCAAATTTGCTTGGCAAGTCTACAGCAAGAGTCCTGCAGGTCTTAGCAAGAACTCTGCAAGCTCGCTGGTCTGAAGACTTGCAATGCAGACTTTCTGTAATTGTGCAACAAAATTGTGAACCTTGGCAAGTCTGCAATAGTTTAGCAAGTAATTTTCAAACCTGCAGTTCAATTGCTTGTTATCTGGGTAGGACCCCTTCCATATATCACAAACAGGATGGTGATCTCACCTTTTCCTAAACACAGTATATGTTGGTCACCCACATGCCCCATCCAACCTTCATTCCTGAAAAAAAGGTCTTAAAGGGGAACCTATTCGATTTTTGTTTTAAATTCAAGCAAGCTCCCTCCTGAACTATACCAGGCCACATACCTTCAATATTGGGAGGGTACCTTGCATGGTGAAAGGGCCTTATTCCAATATCCTGTCCCAAAAAAGGGATGTGGGGGTTTGTGTGGGGCTTATTGAAACCTAGAAGCCCCCTTTAGAATAGAAAGCCCCCCAGATATCTACCCCCTTCCTAACCACCATTAAAAATGTCCTTTATTAGACAAAAAAATAAAACCCACACAATGACCCCCCTTATGAAAAGCAAACATCAAATCACATGGTGAAGTCACCCAGGATCCTGTAGCAGTAGTACTTCTACCTCTTTCCTAGTCAAGACTACTGGAATATACACTGCAAGTAACTAATCACAATGCTGATGGTCATCTGTCAGGTTCGGGAGGGAAGGGATGAGAGAGATAGACATATCTATGTTTTTCCACAGCATTTAAGGAAACCTTCCATGTCTTCAATGATTCCTGTGATGGATAACAAACCAGTTGCTGCTGTTGGCAATACATTTGTTCACACACAAGTTTCTTGTGAATAAATGATTGAAGATGGCCACAAGTGATTGACGTTACAAGCACGGATACCTAACCCCCACCTCTCTCTTGTTGTACACGCCCATCCTCCTGCCACATGTTGTAATAATCATAGAATAAGTATTTAAATTATTAATCCATCTAGGACCAACAACCCTCTGGTCTTTTCCAGGAGACAATGCTGCCACCTTCTCAGAACATCTGCACTGCTGGCCACTTCTAAGGCCGATGTCTCTTGACATTCTTTGGCATAATACATCCCCGCCCCCAGTTCTTGAGAAATCCAGGGCTTTTTGGAGGGTGCTGCTCTAATTTAAAGCCATAATTGACAAGGAAAACATTAAGTCAGCCCCGGGCTGGAGGAGAAATCCTAAATTATGTCCAAAGAAAACCCCAAAGCTGAGGGGTGTGAGTGTAAAGAATGGCACTCTGAACCGACAGATCCCCAGAAATCCCATTCAGTCGTAAATTGTTACAAATCAGTAAAAGGAGACAGAACTTTAAAGAGATTCTCATACCTTATTCAGCACGTTACAGGGCGGAAATGTGCTGATAGGGTGATTGGGATTGGTGACGGGAGCACTGCAGACTGAAAAACATGTAGGTTATTTTGGCTGTCAGTAATACACGGATATGCATTGCAATATAAAATAATGTGTTTGGCCATTAGGTCTTTATCATCAGCCTCCAACCCTGGGTCCATTGTCTGCTGACAACCGGCCTCTGGATTGTACAGGTGCTCACAGCCCTTTTTGTATAGGTGCTGGCAATAGTTCAGAGCTCCACCTGGGAGACAGAGGAGGTCTCCACCCCAGGAGTCAGGGTGGGAGCTGCAAGATGGAGCATGTGCACATAGAGTCCAAGTTGTGAGGACACAGACAAGGACCCATGGTGGTAGGGTTGTCACCTTTTCTTCAAGTAAAACCCGAAAACTTTTGCAACACTCTGGAATTTGTTTGGGGGGAATATACAGGACAGAGTGAGGAGAGACAACCAGGATAAAGAGTAAAGAGAGACAGTCAGGAGAGAGAGCGAGGAGAGACAGCCAGGGACGAGATAAATGAGAGACAACCAGAAGAGAGAGTGAGGAGAGAGAATGAGGAGAGACAGCAATGAGAAAGTGTAAGGAAAGACAGCCAGGAAAGAGTGGGAAATAGACAGCTATGATAGAGAACAAGGAGAGACAGGCAGGGGAGGGAGGGAGAGAGAAACAGACAGGAGAGAGTGAGGAGAGACGGTGAGGAGAGATGGCCAAGAGGAGGAACAGCCAGGAGAGAGGAGAGACAGCAAGGAGAGACAGCCAGGAGAAAGAGCAAGGAAACAGCTAGGAGAGAGAGTGAGGAGCAACAGCCACGGGAAAGAGAGCAGGGAGAGGCAGTCAAAGAGTGAACAAGAAGAGACAGCCAGGACATAAAGGGTGGAGAGAGAGGAGAGACAGCAAGGTGAGTGAGAGAAGAGAGACAGTGAGGAGAGAGAGTGAGTAGAGACCGCCAGGAGAGAGATAATGGTCTGATAGCCAAGAGAGAGACAGCCAGGATAAATTCCAAGGAGAGAAAGCCAAAAGAGAGGAAAAAGAGAGACAGTAAGGGGAGAGAGAAAATATAGACAACCAGGAGAGAGAGCAAGAAGAGACAGCCAGGAGAGAGAGTGAGAAGAGACAGCCTAAGAAGAGAGCAAGGAGAGAAAGCCAGGAGAGAGAGAGGGGAGACAGCCTGAGAAGAGAGCAAAGAGAGAAAGCCAGGAGAGAGCAAGGAGAGAAAGCCAGGAGAGAGCAAGGAGAGAAAGCCAGGAGAGAGCAAGGAGAGCCAGCCAGGGTAGAGAGAAAGGAGAGAAAGTCAGGAGAGAAAGTAAGGAGAGTCAGCCAGATGGGAGCGAGGAGAGCAAGACATGAAAGAAAGTGAGAAAAGACAGTCAGGAGAGAATGCCAGGAATAACAGCCAGGGGAGAGAGAACAGAGACAGCCAGGAGAGAGAGAGGGTTGAGACAAAGTGAGAATAGACAGCCAGGTGAGAAAAAGAGACAGGTAGGAGAGATAGAGAGGAGAGACAGCTAGGTTAGAGAGAGGAGAGGCAGCCAGGAGAGAGAGTGTGGAGAGGCAGCCAGGAGAGAGAGTGCAGAGAGGCAGCCAAGAGAAGGAGCAAGGAGAGACAGCCACGAGAGAGAGCGAGGAGAGACAACCATGAGAGAGAGCAAGGAGAGATAGCCAAGAGAGAGCAAGGATAGATAGCCAAGAGAGAGTAAGGAGTGACAGTGAGGAGAGAGAAGAGACAGCCATAAGAGAGAAGGGACAGCCAGAAGAGATAGCCAGGAGAGAGAAAGAGGAGCGACAGCCAGGAGAAGAGCAAGGAGTGACAGCCAGGTTAGAGAAAAATGAGAGACAGCTAGGAGAGATAGTGAGGAGAGATAGCCAGGAGAGAGAGTGAGGACAGTCAGCAAGGAGAAAGAGAGCAAAAAGAGAGCAAGGAGATGTAGCCAGAGAGAAAGCAAGAAGAGACAGCCAGGAGAAAGAGCGAGGACAGAGAGAGCCATGAGAGGGAGGGTCAGCCAGGGGCGAGAGAGGAGAGACAGCCAGGAGAGAGAGGAGAGGCAGACAGCCAGGAGAGAGAACAAGGAGCGAAAGCCAGAACAAAGAGCAAGGGGAGACAGCTAGGCCAGGATAGAAAGAGAGTGAGAAGAGTGATTCAGGGGAGAGAGCGAGGAGAGACAGCCAGGATAGAAAGCAAGGGGATGTAGCCGGAAAGAGAGAGCAATAGGAAAAAGCAAGGAGAAAGAGCAAGAAGAGACGGCCAGAAGAGAGAGCGAGGAGGGACAGCCAGGGGAGAGAAAGAAAAGACATCCAGGAGAGAGAGTGAGGAAGGATAGTGATGAGTCACATCTTGTGTCCTTGATTCAGGGCCATACACTGCAGAATGGGCCAGCGCCAAATGAGATCCATGTTTTTTTGGCATGAGGGACATTAAGGGTGATATAAAAAACACTCACATTGGTTCCTCCTGCACCCCCCACAATCCTGGCTCTGAGTGTATACATTTAGCATTGCACATGCAGTAGATTGTAGTGTATGGGAGCGAGAGAGATTTTAAATGTTGTTACAGTGGATGTCTACACCCATACTGTGCAGTGGGGCTGCATATGAGCAGGAACACAAGGACTGCATGGTTGCCCCTCTCCACCTGATATCATAACACGGCACATACAGAATTCAACACACGGACTGTCTGAGTGAATCCTGGACAGGTGGCAACCCGAGTCTGAGGCCAGAACTACACTGCGGTAAGTCAAATCCAGGAGGCTGTATATGTATTTACTTATGGCAGAAGGATGCTGAGGAACCCCTGCGTGTGAAATCCATTTGCGCTTGTGACTTTTCTTTATAAAAAGGTATGCCAAGTAGCCCTTAGAAGAAGAATTGGTGAGTGGACTGTGTCCTTGAAGCTCTATCTTTGAGCTAGTTTCCACAATTCACACTATATCTATCTACAAGATCATAGTATGTGCACTCACCATAGGCTCCACTGAGCAGGGCCAAGCAGGACAGAACCCACAGGATGATCATCTTGGATAGAAGGATGATGGCAGCTGGTGAGACCTTCCGAGCTTATGTACTTCCGATCAGTCAATCAGGGGAGAGCTCTCCTCTGTGATAAGGACAATTTCTGGACGCCTTATCGGGATACTTTGTGCAAATCCAGATATTCCACCAATATGACTAGGAGGGAAAAACAAATAAAGAGTGTTACAGGAGAAAGTCACTCGTAAAGACTCTTGCTGAGTGTCCCATGGTTAGTCCATGTATCACAGTACATCATTGTCAATATACAGCCTTAAAAGCAGAATATTTTTTAGCTTCTTGTCATAAACATTTTGAAAGAGAAAGTGCCCAGCAGTATTTGTGTCCACCTGGATGTTGTAGACCAGGGGTGCCCACAATTGTTGTGTTAAGATCTACTTTTCAAATGACGAGCTACATGAGATCTACCAACGAAAAAAAAACTCCCTCGCACTCTCTCTCTCCTGGCTGTCTCTCCTTGCTCTCTCTCTCCTGGCTGTCTTTCCTCGCTCTCTCTATCCTGGAAGTCATTCCTCGTTTTTTTACCTGGCTGGCTCTCTTGACTGTCTCTCCTTGCTCTCTCTTTCCTGGCTGTCTCTCCCTCACTCTTTCCTGGCTGTCTCTCCTCGCTCTCTCTCCCTTTACTGTCTCTCCTCGCTCTCTCCCCCGGCTGTCTCTCCTCGCTCTCTCTCCCCTGGCTGTCTTTCCCCACTCTCTCTCCTGGCTCACCTCGCTGTATTTTGCAGCAGGCTGTGTAAACTAATATTCTTTGATGTAATACATAGCACTTCAGCCACCAGAATCCACCAGAAAGGTGTCAGGGAGCTTGGCTCAGCAGACTCAGACTAATAGGTAATCATGTGTGCACAGCTAAATAAATATACCAACATGGAATAAAGGGGCCGCCATTCACACCCTTCCTGATCTACCAGCATCAGCTTTGAGGGCTACTGGTAGATCACAATCTACCTAATGGGCACCCCTGTTGTAGACAATGTGTCCCCATTACTGATGGGCCAAACACACCCAAGTTCCGTTTGAGTTCGAACTGAAGAACATGGAAAAAGTACAAACTTGACATGTATCAAAGGAAAAAAACACTTTATAGAAATACAGTTTTTAAAGGAGGAGTGATTTTAACATAGCTTAAAGTGAAACAATAAATATGAAAAACTCCTTTAATCGCCCCCTGGCCGGCCATTGTAAGAAAACGGATGGCCGGGAGCTTCCTGGATGTAATGCCCAAATGTAAAAACAGGCAGCGATGCCTTTTTTTACATACAAGCAATCCGCCGGCTATAGAGTCGGCGGATCGCTTATATAAGGTGCCGATTATGCACACCCCCCGTAATCTGGTCCCCGTCAGCTGGTGCAGCCCCCCTCCACTGGTCCTGAGCTCTGCTGTGCCAGGTGCGAGCCAAGGACCAGCACGTCAGCTCTGTGATTCAGGAATCAGGTGTCGGACAGTGAGAGCAGAGCGGCATTTATAGCTGGTATAGATCGGGAAATCCTGTATAACTGCTTTTTCCCCGAAACTTTCAGGAATTAAAACATTTAGCTACATGTTTCTATTACTGAAATAATGTTGCAGGTTTCTGATTGTTGTTGGAATGAAATGCTGCAGGATCAGTGTCACTAAGTTTATTATTGGCTGTTCTTAAGTTTCAAACAGCCTTATAATAACCAAAAATGTATTAATTAAATTATCAAGCAGTAATAGTGAGATTCATTCACAATGACTGCTTGATATAATAAAAAAAAAAATGTAAAAAATGTTTAAAAAATATTGAAAAGTGTAAAAAAAAAATTAAGTGTAACAAAAAAAACATCAATTTAACAAAAAAAATATATATTTAAATTTGTATTAATATAAAAATGTACCCATTACCTTACCCATTTCAGATTTGTTTTTCACCCCAAGGAGTTAAATAAAAAATAAATAAGACAGTGATGTTCAAAGTATGTCGCTGTCACTATGTGTGACACTTAGTGACGGTGACATTGTATGCCAGGTGACCACTTTTAGCTTTAACTTTTATAGAAAATTTTTAAACATTTTAGCTTTTAGTTTTAGGCTAAAAAGTACAGAAGCATTTCTAAAATCCTAGGCATGTGAGTTTTTTTTCCAAATAAAGGACAAATGAATGAATGTATCTATTGCATTTTTTAGCTGTGCTATATTTCGAAAAAAAATACTACAAATCAAAACTGGGGGAAAAAGTGTTTTCTTTACGTTTTTTCCTCTTTTTGTTATATTTTTTGTCCTAAGTGAGGCGTTAGGTACACATATGTGATATAAAAATAGTGGTATCGGTTCTCTAAAAAAACAATATATAATATGTCTGGGTGCACTTCATAAGAAAGTATATTACTGACGTGGAAGAACCACACAGCAAAAATATCTAAAGTGTCAGTTATTTACAAACAGAAACAAAAAAAAAGCTCAGACATGAAGGAGCCCCCCTTGTGAATGAGTAAGGGGTACTTGTGCCCCTACTGATTCACTAAAGGGTTAAAAAAACTGTAAATAAAAAAACCCAGACTTTTGTAAACAATTCTTTGAAAAAAAGACATGTTTTTTATTTTTTTTTAAAATGGATCGACTGGCACAATATAAACAATTGGTGGAGCTAGCGGTGACAGCTAGCTAGCTCCGCCTAACTGTTTACCTTTGTCCCACACCTGATAGGACTTAGCTGTGTGAGCCATGATTGGGCCAAGTCATCATTACTTTGCCCAATCATGGCTCTCAAAGTGCACTGTGCTGTGATTGGGTAAATACTTGCACCTGACTTGTGGCCAGGTGCATTGCTTTATCCAATCAGGGCTTCACAAGGTACTGAGTGGTGCACAGTGCCTTGAGGGGTGCTCGGCAGGCAAACGGCCCACCAAACGCCCTGATAGTTTGTGTGTTTGCCAAACACACGAACTGCTGATGTTCAAGTCAAACTGTTGCTTGATCGAACTTCTGGACCATTCCTAATCCCCAGCAGTGCGTGTTCCCCATGGAACCTGTAGACAATGTGTCTCCAGCAGTGTGTCTCTTTCCTGGACCCTGTGTCATCTAGCCTTTTGAGACAGAATATCTGTATTGCATTCAAAAAAGTCTGAAGAAAGGTCATATCTCATTATATCTCATATCTCTTATTACACTGCACTCCCCTCCTTTCACACCCTCTTCATTGCCCCAACTTACATGCACCTCCTCTCTTAGC
>NW_017308408.1:141983-152391 GCF_000935625.1 Nanorana parkeri | reverse complement strand
TCACAGATTTTCGTCATACTCAGCCTCCACATTACACTACACCCCTCATAGCCACTCATAAACACATCACACAGGTAATGAAACGTACACGCATATCACACACATAATGAAACACACAAACATGTAATCAAACACGCACACATCACACACATAATGAAACACACACATGTAATCAAACACCCACATCACACACGTAATCAAAGACATCACACATGTATTCAAACACTCACACACACATTAAAACACACAAATCGCACAAGTAATCAAACACACACATCAAACACGTAATCAAATACACGTATATACATAACATACATGATCAAACACACACACACACACAATCAAACACACACATCACACACATGTAATCAAACACACATCACACATGTAGTTACAAACACACATCACACACGTAATCAAACATACATCACACATGTAATTACAAACACACATCACACGCGTAATCAAACACACATCACACATGTATTTACAAACACACATCACACACGTAATCAAACACACATCAAAACACACACATCAAACACACACTCCTAAAACACACATCCCACACTCATAAAACACACACATCACACATGCATTAAAAGCACACACCACCATTAACAATAATTAAAGTTAGTAATAATTTAAATTTTTTTTTCCTCTCCTGCTTCCTGTTTTGCAGTGAGGGGGCAGAATCCCTGGGGTCCAGTGGGGCATTCAGAGATTATCCTGGGGTCCAGTAGGGCACTCAGATATTATCCTGGGGTCCAGTAGGGCACTCAGAGATTATCCTGGGGTCCAGTAGGGCACTCAGATATTATCCTGGGGTCCAGTGGGGCACTCAGATATTATCCTGGGGTCCAGTAGGGCACTCAGATATTATCCTGGGGTCCAGTAGGGCACTCAGATATTATCCTGGGGTCCAGTGGGGCACTCAGATATTATCCTGGGGTCCAGTAGGGCACTCAGATATTATCCTGGGGTCCAGTAGGGCACTCAGATATTATCCTGGGGTCCAGTAGGGCACTCAGAGATTATCCTGGGGTCCAGTGGGGTACTTGGGGACTATCCTGGTGGTCCAGTGGAGGATCAGTGTGGTCTGCCTCTCTGGCTGATGCAGTCCATACGAATCGCACCTGCCTGTGAGCAGAGGATCAGCGAGGGAGCGATCAGTATGAGCTGCATCGGCAAGAGATACCAATCACACTGATCCTCCAATAGACCACCACGGGATGATTTTCATTAAATATATTGCCGGTTCCAATTCTAAATGTTCTCAAATTCTATTGCCGGTATTTCTAGGTCTAAAGATGTTCACCGCAGCCATTCACGGTGGCCACCTTTAAAACTTAGTGAGACTTGAAGACCCTTTGAGATCTGTGCTGAAACTGGGCTTGCTGCACCGTAAGATGCAGTGCATTAGAAGAAGCCAGTGGCACACTTCAGACCAGCACCCAGGGGCAAGTGACCCTCTGCCCCCCTCCCTACGCCACTGCAGGTACCACTTACACTGAGCCTCTAGACAAGGGGTAGCCAAACTCCGGCCCTTCAGCTGTGGTGAAACTACAAATCCCATGGTGCATCTCTCTCCGAGAGTCATGTCTGTGGAACAGCAAGAGAAAGTGATCCTCCTGGGTCACTGTACCTCACGTGGTATCCATCCTCTAACCCCAGATCGATTTAAGACTGTGCAGGAATTTTATAAGCACAGAAATGCCCGGCAGTTATGTCATTCCTGGGGTTAGTGTGATGTTGGGGACATTGGATTCCTAAAGCATCAGAACTTATTGACCCCTTTGCAGACCACAACAAAATACAGCCAATGGGCATGCTGCAGGTGTACTCACCGACCTACACAGAGACAAGCAGAGGCTCTCCGATGTATATCTCAACCACACTGGATCCTGTGATCGGAGGTTCTCCTATTTATATGCGAGCAGTAACAACCTGTACCCTACTGTTTGATGAGATGACGGAGATTGTGCTAGACTGCTTTAACTCTCTATGTGCCACATGCAGTACAGGGAATTCTGAATTAACTGGTTATCAGCACTGCTGTCCCAAGTAGTGTGTTTTCTCCATTGACCCTGTAGACAATATATTCCCAGCAGTGTATGTCCTCCCTGGACCCTGTAGACAATGTGTCCCCAGCAGTGTGTGCCCTCCCTGGACCCTATAGACAATGTGTCCATAGCAGTGTGTGTCCTACCTGGACCCTGTTGCCATTGTGTCCCCAGCAGTGTGTGACCTCCCTGGACTTTGTAGACAATGTGTTCACAGCAGTGTGTATCATCCCTGGACCCTGCAGGCAATGTCTCCCTGGCAGCGTGTGTCCTCCTTGGACCCTGTAGGCAATGTCTCCCTGGCAGCGTGTGTCCTCCCTGGACCCTGTAGCCAATGTCTCCCTGGCAGTGTGTGTCCTCCCTGGACCCTGTAGCCATTGTGTCCCCAGCAGTGTGTGTCCTCCCAGGACCCTGTAGGCAATGTCTCCCTGGCAGTGTGTGTCCTCCCTGGACCCTGTAGGCAATGTCTCCCAGGCAGTGTGTGTCCTCCCTGGACCTTGCAGACAATGCATCCCTGGCAGGTTGTGTCCTCTCTGGACCCTGTAGGCAATGTCTCCCTGGCAGCGTGTGTTCTCTCTGGACCCAGTAGGCAATGTCTCCCTGGCAGTGTGTGTCCTCTCTGGACCCTGTAGGCAATGTCTCCCTGGCAGTGTGTGTCCTCCCTGGACCCTGTAGCCATTGTGTCCCCAGCAGTGTGTGTCCTCCCAGGACCCTGTAGGCAATGTCTCCCTGGCAGTGTGTGTCCTCCCTGGACCCTGTAGGCAATGTCTCCCTGGCAGTGTGTGTCCTCCCTGGACCTTGCAGACAATGCATCCCTGGCAGGTTGTGTCCTCTCTGGAACCGGTAGACAATGTATCTCTAGCAGTGTCTGTCCTCCCTGGACCTTGTAGACAATGTGTCCCCAGCAGTGTGTGTCCCCATGTGTATGTAGACATATTGTCTGCAGTGTCCAGGAAGGACACACACTGTCGGGGATACATTGGCAGTGTGTGAAAACGGATGTCTGTATTGATATGTTCAAAAATGTCTGAAGAAGGGTCATATCTCATAACTCCCATCCTGTGCAAATCATGATCATAGAAAAGCGTGATGGCACAAAGAAGAGCTCCCTGACACTAAACATGGTGGTTTTATGATATGTTATTAAGTTCTAATAACTGGGTCTTTTTATGGTACTTCCAGTTCTGTTAGCCTTAGAGTGCCGGTGTTTGGACTGCATATGGCAGAACAACAGCTGGAATCAGAATTCTCACTTGGGGATCCATATTCCATATTTGGAACCAGAACTCTGTCCCCCTTAGTCCAAAAGGTAGAGTTAGTCTGTGAACTGAGGATGCACTTTGGGGGTTCTTGCAATGATCTGCCAGAATGCTGGCCGATTTCTGAGGACAAGAGATGGAAATTGATTGCTCATGCATCGTCCAGCCTCCCACGTCCCTGTACCCCCTCGGCTCCCCTCCCTAGTCTGCCTTCCATGACAATTATTTACACCATATCACATAAAAAGAGAGTTTTAGATAAAAACTCTCAAGTAAAATCAATTTTGGTTACACTTCAGAGTTTTCACCATTAAACACACGACTTGTATTCCAAGTTCTGACCAATGCTGGTCACATGTCTCCTAAGCTCCCATTAATAGTTCCTTTCCTGGTGCCATTTTCAGAAATCCATCACAGTGCCGGAGCCCCCCTCCTCCACCTCCGCTCAGTAGTCTGGGCAGGATCCAGGAAGGGGTGGATCTCACTTTTACAAGATGATGTTCCAGGCATACAATAAGACAATGGAAGATGATGACACTACCCAGCATTCAATGGATACAAGTCTGGAATTCAGCCCAGAGGTCTGAGTGTTCTGAATGTACCTTGTAAATGCTCAATAAAGAACTTCATGCAACTAATGCAGTTTGTGCCATTGTCTTCCTTTATTTTGTTGTGGATCTTGAGGTGATGAGCTGGATGTGAGACAGGCAAGCATGGACCTTCCTGGAGTGGAGACTATCTGTACATACAGTACAAGAAGTGTACATTACTAGACGTTCCAGACATAGATGTCACTAGACCCAGGCACAGACCCTAGGTCTAGCAAGACCTCTGAAAGGCTGTTATATTGTACAGAAGAATCACCGGGCAGAGTGATGTTCAGGCCAACAGTGCTTGCATAGTTCTGGTATAACATCAATTATCAAAGGCAGAGGAGGGGGAAGAAAGAAATGCAGGTTATGTGACTCTTGGTAAACACCGAAACTCCCACTGACCACCAAGAAAAGAGGACACTGAACACTGATCACCAGTTTTATGGGTCCAGACAGCAACAAAAGAGCACTATACCCACCAATGGTTTGGGAGCACACACCAAAAAAAGAGGACACTGACCCCTAATCACCAATAGTATGAGTCACACAACAAAAGAAGACTTGAACCACCAATCACCAGTGATATGGGAGCACACACCAACAGAGGAGGACAATGACCACTGATCACCATTAATATGGGGACACACACCAACAGAGGAGGACAATGACCTCTGATCACTATTAATATGGTGGGACACACCAACAGAAGAGGACAGTGACCAGTGATCCCCAATGTTATAGGGGAACACAAACACCATTTTACAGGAGACTTACCATTACAATTAATAGGGACAGTCACCGCTGACCAAGTATTTTTAGCAGATATAATTATTTTTGCTTATACAATTGTTGATTTTAGTTTTTTCTTTTCTATAAGAAATGTAATTTTACTGTCATTATAAACCCCTTATAAGCCCCCTGCCTGCACCCCCACAACCAATGCTCCAGGGCTTGTGGGGAAGGTGCCCTTGTCCCCATCAGAGCACCCTCCCAGTGCCGAGGGCATGTGGCCTTGTATGGGAGGGAGGGGGCGCTTGCTCACCCCCCCTTTCTGGCCTTGCCAGGCCTATGCTCGGATCAAGGGTCTGGTATGGAATTTTAGGGGGGACCCACGTTTCCCCATCCATTTTGGGGGTGGGGTTCCTCCTTAAAATGCCTACCAGACCTTAAGGGTCTGGTATGGCTTTTAGGGAGAACACTATGCTTTTTAAAAAATAAATTGGTCCCTCCTAACATTTCTAGCAGACCTAAAGGGTCTGGTATTGTTTGGGTAAGGGGGAACTGCACACTTTATGAGTGAATTTTTGAAATTTTTTTTTTCTTTAGAAATGTCAGTTTTGCTGCAGCAGGTTCTATGCATCATACAGATCCGCCACTTCACAGGCAGGTTAAGGGGACCCCCCAGGCACAATATTTAAAGGCATTTTTCATTTTTATTCTTACCCTTTAAGTCATGTTAAAATCACTGCTCCTTTAACCACTTAAAGTCTGCAGTGTTTTAACCCCCTTCCCATCCAGGCCATTTTTCAGTATTCAGCGCTGCGGTACTTTGGCTGATGTTTATTCCGTCATGCAGCGCTGTACTGAAATACATTTTATACCATTTTTTGGGGACACATAGAGCTTTCTTTTAGTGGTATTGAAATCACCACTGGGGTTTTTATTTGTTACTATATAACAAAAAAAGTACTGAATATTTTTTAAAAAATGGTTTTCCCTTTATTATTTTAGGAAACATTTATTTTTACACAATTTTTTGCTAAAATATAAAAGTCGGGGTCACGTCGGGAAAATAGACACCAAACATGTCGAGCCTTAAAATTGTGCGTGCCCGCGAAATCGCAAAAAAAACACCATAGCCAAAATTGGTCAGAGGCGAAAGATTTTACCGCTCATCAGTTTAGTGTTATATCTCATTGCGAAGTTCGCGGCGATATGTAACACATGCGGCATAATTGGAGCAATCGTCGTTTTTGCGTGTAGGTGCATCTAATGCATTTTTGCGCATGTATGTGGGGGTGGGAGACTTGAACAAATTTGTGTGGGGTTTTTTTGTTTTTTCTGTGTACATTTTTATTTATTTTGTGAGCAAATTTTTTTAAAAACTTGTTTTACACTTCATTTTCTTGTTATCACATAGGGTGCTAAGAAGTACACTATGTGATAAAAAATTACAGTGACAGGTCCCCTTTATGGAGACATCAGAGGTCTTTAAGACCCCTAATGTCACCTAGGGACCCCCAGAGAAGCTGATGAAGCACAGATCGGCTGCATCAGCTTCTCTCCGGTTTCTGTACCGGAGACTGACAGAGAAATGTGGAAGTAATGTAATATACATCAGTGGCGTCACAAGGGGGGAGCGGGGGGTGCAGCCCGCACCCGGGTGCCAGCATTGGAGGGGTGACACCAAAATGACTTAGTCGTTTTGGTGTCACCCCCCTCTGAAAAGTCGGGCGCTCGGTCATGGACCGAACGCCCGACAGTGTCAGGAGAGAGGAGGGGACCCGGCGGCATACCTTATCCCGCCGGGTGACTGTCCCCTCCTCTCTCTGCCGGCGTCCATCACCAAGATGGCCAGGGGGCGCGCGAAAGCGGGCGCGGGCACGAAGGACTTCTAAAGACGCCCACCCGCATCCAGGAGACTCCCGTCCGGCCATCTCTCAACGATCGGCGGACGGGAGGTGGTTAAGTGGTTAAAAACTTTTTTTTCTTATTCATGTCCCCTAGTGCAGTATCGAGACCCCCATGCTTTTTTTATGGCCAATAACTTGCATATAAGCCCTCTTAAAGGGGACAATCGTTTTTGAAAGTTCTACCCTTATTGACTTGCATTGAGTTCGAATTCAAACTTTTTGGCTGTATATGACCCCTGGTAGTTCTGCCACTGACTCCAAGATGTAGAGAGACCACAAATCCTAGCAATGCATTATGCAGAAATGAAGAATATTGCCATCAGATAGAGAGAACTACAAATCCCAGCGATACATAATACAGCAATGACGAATGGCAACCGGCTATAGGGGACCACAAATCCCAGCAATGTATTATTTATCAATGAAGAATAATATGAAGATACATACTCTGTGCTGCTCCGGGTTGCTGGCTTAATGTCTACAGAGGAGGATCTCAGGTGGCTGTGTGGGGTCTCAGGAGGGCTGTGCAGGGTCTTAGGTGGTTGTGCAGGGTCTCAGGAGGGCTGTGCAGTGTCTTCGGTGGCTGAGCAGTGTCTCGGGAGGCTGTATAGGGTTTCTGGAGGGCCGTGCAATGTCTAAGGAGGGCTGCGTGGGGTCTTAGGAGGGCTGTGCGAGGTCTCAGTTGGCTGTGCTGGGTCTATGGTGGGCTGTGCGGGATTTATGGTGGGTTGTGAGAGGTCTCACCAATGGTCCTGGTCGGTCTCACAGGATGGTGCAGACAGCATGATTCCACAGGAAGGAGATTTGTGACCGGCACTGTAAACAAACACCACGATTCACAGGAAGTGCTACATTAACGGGGCGTTCAAAATGACGCAGGTTAGCAGAGCTGGTGTAACCTTAAAGTGTTGGCATAATTAGACATTGTGACACTTCTGTCACTGTAACTCCAGACCCTGAAATTATATTCAGTAGCCCTCCATACTTCATTGGTTTGGTCAAGCCTGGAGAGGACATTAAATTATACATTGGAAAGATGTATTGTAGTTTTCAGATTTAAAATGATATCTGATTTCTATAAAATCATCAGAAAAAAAAAAACTGATATAGAAAGAGTGGATGTCGTGTTTGGCTTGTGATGCACATTGTGCTTTTTTATGAGCGATATGTACTACACATTCTGATCCAACTTGGAACATTGGTTGTTTGCTGTTCAGCCACATTGAGTACACTCCAAAGTGTAACATCTTGCAGCGTTGAGGCATCGCACCGGGCTATCTCATATCTGGCTTAAAAAAAAAAACTGGTATCATTTTCGTTTGAACACATTCATACCGACTTGTTCATGTGAATACTTTCTATGGGGCATTTCCATCTGTAGTGGACTATCCTATGGTCATGACAGAATATGGACTCTTTCTATATCAGTTTTTTTTCTAAGTGTGACATCACTATTAGTGCCCTGAGATGACTATTTCTATAGCTTGAATATCAAGTTGCATTTGGTTTATCTTTCCATCATGTATGTTCTTTTCCATATGTGGTCTGGCCAGACCCTCCAGTAACTCATTTGTGCCCAATAAGGTATAGACAAATTAGCTGTACACATGCAGAACATTCTAACTTGTGTGTTTGTATTGTTATTTCATAAACTCTTTTACATTGTTACTAAGTTTGTTTGACTGATTCCCAAGGATTACATCCCTTTGGGGGTTATCTTCTTATTGTCTATACATTATTTGGGATTAATATCCCTTGGGAATTATTTTGATTAGATTTTTGAAGCATTAGTACACTTTGGGAACTTTGACCAGTTTGGTTGACCCTACATGGGGACCCCCTATTTATTTGTTCAAATATGTGGGACATTACTGGCCTGCATTCCTTGCAGAACTATGGAGCCATCATATAGTATTATCTACAACTGCACCTAAAAATCACTTGCACCTAAAAATCCTCCACTCCTCCCCTTTCTGACATGATCTCATATAGCAGACGTAGAAGGGAAAGAGACAATTTGTATACCAGTTAATATATTGACTACAATACTGACACCAACAGATGACAGGTATTCTACCTCTCCAGAATTCACCAGAGCTGGCTCTTTGAAGCTTTCCAAGCCAATTATCAAGCAGACCATCTCATCAAATGTACATCTGTACATAAAAAGTCCCTTTATAGTTACATTGTATTTGAGGTTGAATAAAGACATAAGTCCATCAAGTCCAACCTATATAATGTACATTGCTGCCAATTACCCTAAAGCTATTGCCAAAGTTAAAGATATTGAGTAACATGAGCCTAGAGAGAGGGGGTGCCAATGAAGGACAACAAACTGGCACTCATGTTCCCCCAGCTGCAGCATACTGCCAGGTTGGCTCCAGTGACTAGGACAGGGGCTACATATTCTTTGACAAATATGTCATTGGGTATCAGAGGAAAATCTGAAACAAACCATGAAGCGGCGTAGAAGGCAAAAAGACAATTTGTATACCAGTTATTACATTGATTACAATACTGACACCAACAGATGACAGGTATTCTACCTCTCCAGAATTCACCAGAACTGGCTCTTTTTTTCAGTTCATAATAGTTAAGCTTGTTTTTGAGTCCATCTGAAGTTCTGACATGACTTTAAGCCCTGATGAAGGGGGAATGGTTTAGCCCCCCAAAATATGTTGGCTAGTTCATATGTGAACCATTAAAGTGATTTGGACTCTCTCTCCTGGGTACCCATTCAAGGGTAGTCCTGACTCATGAGAGTTGCTTCACCAGAGCCAGCGACTTCTCTGGATGATGACGTCACTGTTAATGCTTTGTTTCAATATGGGGATGAAATCCCAGAGCCCGTAAGTGCAACAGGCCACTAATCCTGGCCTGGCAAGGCCAGGATTAGTGGCACGTTATATATTCTTTGACAAATCCGTCATTGGGAATCAGAGGAAAATCTGGAACAAACCATGGATCACATACAGTATATGAACCATGAAGGGGTCTAAAGGAGTCCACCATTAGTTAGTTTCAATAACAATTCACAGGCAGGTTAAGGGGACCCCCCAGGCACAATATTTAAAGGCATTTTTCATTTTTATTCTTACCCTTTAAGTCATGTTAAAATCACTGCTCCTTTAACCACTTAAAGTCTGCAGTGTTTTAACCCCCTTCCCATCCAGGCCATTTTTCAGTATTCAGCGCTGCGGTACTTTGGCTGATGTTTATTCCGTCATGCAGCGCTGTACTGAAATACATTTTATACCATTTTTTGGGGACACATAGAGCTTTCTTTTAGTGGTATTGAAATCACCACTGGGGTTTTTATTTGTTACTATATAACAAAAAAAGTACTGAATATTTTTTAAAAAATGGTTTTCCCTTTATTATTTTAGGAAACATTTATTTTTACACAATTTTTTGCTAAAATATAAAAGTCGGGGTCACGTCGGGAAAATAGACACCAAACATGTCGAGCCTTAAAATTGTGCGTGCCCGCGAAATCGCAAAAAAAACACCATAGCCAAAATTGGTCAGAGGCGAAAGATTTTACCGCTCATCAGTTTAGTGTTATATCTCATTGCGAAGTTCGCGGCGATATGTAACACATGCGGCATAATTGGAGCAATCGTCGTTTTTGCGTGTAGGTGCATCTAATGCATTTTTGCGCATGTATGTGGGGGTGGGAGACTTGAACAAATTTGTGTGGGGTTTTTTTGTTTTTTCTGTGTACATTTTTATTTATTTTGTGAGCAAATTTTTTTAAAAACTTGTTTTACACTTCATTTTCTTGTTATCACATAGGGTGCTAAGAAGTACACTATGTGATAAAAAATTACAGTGACAGGTCCCCTTTATGGAGACATCAG
>NW_017308408.1:137727-141745 GCF_000935625.1 Nanorana parkeri | reverse complement strand
GGCGCTCGGTCATGGACCGAACGCCCGACAGTGTCAGGAGAGAGGAGGGGACCCGGCGGCATACCTTATCCCGCCGGGTGACTGTCCCCTCCTCTCTCTGCCGGCGTCCATCACCAAGATGGCCAGGGGGCGCGCGAAAGCGGGCGCGGGCACGAAGGACTTCTAAAGACGCCCACCCGCATCCAGGAGACTCCCGTCCGGCCATCTCTCAACGATCGGCGGACGGGAGGTGGTTAAGTGGTTAAAAACTTTTTTTTCTTATTCATGTCCCCTAGTGCAGTATCGAGACCCCCATGCTTTTTTTATGGCCAATAACTTGCATATAAGCCCTCTTAAAGGGGACAATCGTTTTTGAAAGTTCTACCCTTATTGACTTGCATTGAGTTCGAATTCAAACTTTTTGGCTGTATATGACCCCTGGTAGTTCTGCCACTGACTCCAAGATGTAGAGAGACCACAAATCCTAGCAATGCATTATGCAGAAATGAAGAATATTGCCATCAGATAGAGAGAACTACAAATCCCAGCGATACATAATACAGCAATGACGAATGGCAACCGGCTATAGGGGACCACAAATCCCAGCAATGTATTATTTATCAATGAAGAATAATATGAAGATACATACTCTGTGCTGCTCCGGGTTGCTGGCTTAATGTCTACAGAGGAGGATCTCAGGTGGCTGTGTGGGGTCTCAGGAGGGCTGTGCAGGGTCTTAGGTGGTTGTGCAGGGTCTCAGGAGGGCTGTGCAGTGTCTTCGGTGGCTGAGCAGTGTCTCGGGAGGCTGTATAGGGTTTCTGGAGGGCCGTGCAATGTCTAAGGAGGGCTGCGTGGGGTCTTAGGAGGGCTGTGCGAGGTCTCAGTTGGCTGTGCTGGGTCTATGGTGGGCTGTGCGGGATTTATGGTGGGTTGTGAGAGGTCTCACCAATGGTCCTGGTCGGTCTCACAGGATGGTGCAGACAGCATGATTCCACAGGAAGGAGATTTGTGACCGGCACTGTAAACAAACACCACGATTCACAGGAAGTGCTACATTAACGGGGCGTTCAAAATGACGCAGGTTAGCAGAGCTGGTGTAACCTTAAAGTGTTGGCATAATTAGACATTGTGACACTTCTGTCACTGTAACTCCAGACCCTGAAATTATATTCAGTAGCCCTCCATACTTCATTGGTTTGGTCAAGCCTGGAGAGGACATTAAATTATACATTGGAAAGATGTATTGTAGTTTTCAGATTTAAAATGATATCTGATTTCTATAAAATCATCAGAAAAAAAAAAACTGATATAGAAAGAGTGGATGTCGTGTTTGGCTTGTGATGCACATTGTGCTTTTTTATGAGCGATATGTACTACACATTCTGATCCAACTTGGAACATTGGTTGTTTGCTGTTCAGCCACATTGAGTACACTCCAAAGTGTAACATCTTGCAGCGTTGAGGCATCGCACCGGGCTATCTCATATCTGGCTTAAAAAAAAAAACTGGTATCATTTTCGTTTGAACACATTCATACCGACTTGTTCATGTGAATACTTTCTATGGGGCATTTCCATCTGTAGTGGACTATCCTATGGTCATGACAGAATATGGACTCTTTCTATATCAGTTTTTTTTCTAAGTGTGACATCACTATTAGTGCCCTGAGATGACTATTTCTATAGCTTGAATATCAAGTTGCATTTGGTTTATCTTTCCATCATGTATGTTCTTTTCCATATGTGGTCTGGCCAGACCCTCCAGTAACTCATTTGTGCCCAATAAGGTATAGACAAATTAGCTGTACACATGCAGAACATTCTAACTTGTGTGTTTGTATTGTTATTTCATAAACTCTTTTACATTGTTACTAAGTTTGTTTGACTGATTCCCAAGGATTACATCCCTTTGGGGGTTATCTTCTTATTGTCTATACATTATTTGGGATTAATATCCCTTGGGAATTATTTTGATTAGATTTTTGAAGCATTAGTACACTTTGGGAACTTTGACCAGTTTGGTTGACCCTACATGGGGACCCCCTATTTATTTGTTCAAATATGTGGGACATTACTGGCCTGCATTCCTTGCAGAACTATGGAGCCATCATATAGTATTATCTACAACTGCACCTAAAAATCACTTGCACCTAAAAATCCTCCACTCCTCCCCTTTCTGACATGATCTCATATAGCAGACGTAGAAGGGAAAGAGACAATTTGTATACCAGTTAATATATTGACTACAATACTGACACCAACAGATGACAGGTATTCTACCTCTCCAGAATTCACCAGAGCTGGCTCTTTGAAGCTTTCCAAGCCAATTATCAAGCAGACCATCTCATCAAATGTACATCTGTACATAAAAAGTCCCTTTATAGTTACATTGTATTTGAGGTTGAATAAAGACATAAGTCCATCAAGTCCAACCTATATAATGTACATTGCTGCCAATTACCCTAAAGCTATTGCCAAAGTTAAAGATATTGAGTAACATGAGCCTAGAGAGAGGGGGTGCCAATGAAGGACAACAAACTGGCACTCATGTTCCCCCAGCTGCAGCATACTGCCAGGTTGGCTCCAGTGACTAGGACAGGGGCTACATATTCTTTGACAAATATGTCATTGGGTATCAGAGGAAAATCTGAAACAAACCATGAAGCGGCGTAGAAGGCAAAAAGACAATTTGTATACCAGTTATTACATTGATTACAATACTGACACCAACAGATGACAGGTATTCTACCTCTCCAGAATTCACCAGAACTGGCTCTTTTTTTCAGTTCATAATAGTTAAGCTTGTTTTTGAGTCCATCTGAAGTTCTGACATGACTTTAAGCCCTGATGAAGGGGGAATGGTTTAGCCCCCCAAAATATGTTGGCTAGTTCATATGTGAACCATTAAAGTGATTTGGACTCTCTCTCCTGGGTACCCATTCAAGGGTAGTCCTGACTCATGAGAGTTGCTTCACCAGAGCCAGCGACTTCTCTGGATGATGACGTCACTGTTAATGCTTTGTTTCAATATGGGGATGAAATCCCAGAGCCCGTAAGTGCAACAGGCCACTAATCCTGGCCTGGCAAGGCCAGGATTAGTGGCACGTTATATATTCTTTGACAAATCCGTCATTGGGAATCAGAGGAAAATCTGGAACAAACCATGGATCACATACAGTATATGAACCATGAAGGGGTCTAAAGGAGTCCACCATTAGTTAGTTTCAATAACAATCATATGTAAGGGATAATATACACTATAAAACAGAACACAGGACTGGATTCGGCAGATCAGTGGTGGAGAAAAACCAATCAGTACTCATCAGGACTTATGTAACTCTTCATCCTATAGTAATATATGCAGGTGAAACTCGAATAATTAGAATATCGTGCAAAGTTCATTTATTTCACTAATGCAACTTAAAAGGTGAAACTAATATATGAGATAGACTCATTACATGCAAAGCAAGATAAGTCAAGCCGTGATTTGTCATAATTGTGATGATTATGGCTTACAGCTCATGAAAACTCCAAATCCACAATCTCAGAAAAGTAGAATATTACATGCAATCAATAAAACAAGGATTGCACATAGAACAATATCGGACCTCTGAAAAGTATAAGCATGCATATGTACTCAGTACTTGGTTTGGTCCCCTTTTGCAGCAATTACTGCCTCAATGCGGTGTGGCCTGTGGCACTGCTGAGGTGTTATGGAAGACCAGGATGCTTCAATAGCGGCCTTCAACTCTTCTGCATTGTTCGGCCTCATGTTTCTCATCTTTCTCTTGGCAATGCCCCATAGATTCTCTATGGGGTTCAGGTCAGGCGAGTTTGCTGGCCAATCAAGCACAGTAATCCCACGGTCATTGAACCAGGTTTTGGTGCTTTTGGCAGTGTGGGCAGGTGCCAAGTCCTGCTGGAAAATGAAGTCAGCATCCCCATAGAGCTCGTCTGCGGAAGGAAGCATGAAGTGCTCCAAAATCTCCTGGTAGACGGCTGCGTTGACCCTGGACTTAATGAAGCACAGTGGACCAACA
>NW_017308408.1:122133-134931 GCF_000935625.1 Nanorana parkeri | reverse complement strand
AATCAATAAAACAAGGATTGCACATAGAACAATATCGGACCTCTGAAAAGTATAAGCATGCATATGTACTCAGTACTTGGTTTGGTCCCCTTTTGCAGCAATTACTGCCTCAATGCGGTGTGGCCTGTGGCACTGCTGAGGTGTTATGGAAGACCAGGATGCTTCAATAGCGGCCTTCAGCTCTTCTGCATTGTTCGGTCTCATGTCTCTCATCTTTCTCTTGGCAATGCCCCATAGATTCTCTATGGGGTTCAGGTCAGGCGAGTTTGCTGGCCAATCAAGCACAGTAATCCCACGGTCATTGAACCAGGTTTTGGTGCTTTTGGCAGTGTGGGCAGGTGCCAAGTCCTGCTGGAAAATGAAGTCAGCATCCCCATAGAGCTCGTCTGCGGAAGGAAGCATGAAGTGCTCCAAAATCTCCTGGTAGACGGCTGCGTTGACCCTGGACTTAATGGAGCACAGTGGACCAACAACAGCAGATGACATGGAAACTTCACACTGGACTTCAAGCATCTTGCAGTGTGTGCCTCTCCGTTCTTCCTCCATACTCTGGGTCCTTGGTTTCCAAATGAGATGCAAAATTTGCACTCATCAGAAAAGAGGACTTTGGACCACTGAGCAACAGACCAGGTCTGTTTTTCTTTAGCCCAGGTAAGACGCTTCTGACGTTGTTTGTTGTTCAGGAGAGGCTTGACAAGAGGAATAAGACATTTGAAGGATCCGGCTGTGTGTCGTCTGTGTGTGGTGGCTCTTGATGCACTGACTCCAGCCTCAGTCCACTCCTTGTGAAAGTCCCCAACACTTTTGAATGGCCTTTTCCTGACAATCCTCTCCAGGCTGCGGTCATCCCTGCTGCTTGTGCACCTTTTTCTTCCACACTTTTCCCTTCCACATAACTTTCTATTAATGTGCTTTGATACAGCACTTTGGGAACATCCAACTTCTTTTGCAATTACCTTTTGAGGCTTTCCCTCCTTATGGAGGGTGTCAATGATGGTTTTCTGCACAACTGTCAGGTCAGCAGTCTTTCCCATGATTGTGATTCCTACTGAACCAGACTGAGAGACCATTTAAAGGCTCAGGAACCCTTTGCAGGTGTTATGGCTTAATTAGCTGATTAGAGTGGGACACTTTGAGCCTAGAATATTGCACCTTTTCACAATATTCTAATTTTCTGAGATTGTGGATTTGGGGTTTTCATGAGCTGTAAGCCATAATCATCACAATTATGACAAATCACGGCTTGAACTATCTTGCTTTGCATGTAATGAGTCTATCTCATATATTAGTTTCACCTTTTAAGTTGCATTAGTGAAATAAATGAACGTTTGCACGATATTCTAATTATTTGAGTTTCACCTGTAATAGTTAATCAATGCTGCCTGTAAACACTTTGCAGGCATCATTTATGCAGGAGCTGCTGTCTAAGTTTCTGGAGCTTAAAGCAAGGCCCATCAGTAAAAATAACATTAGGATCATACTAAGTATAGCTGTAGGGTGGCCATTTCAGCAGAAGAGGCAAGGCATTTGAGGTATGCCTGGAAACTTGGATGAAGACTCGGGAGTACCTTGTATGCCCTAGGACTTTAACGGGTTAATACTTTGTGTTTTTGCAGAATATAGAATTTTCTTACTGGCAGCATTGGTGTATCCCCATCCGCTGGTGACGCATCTTTCTCATTGAAGAAATAAACGATAGCAGCAAAACAAACTAGGGACACACGCTCATTGAGGGTGGTGTCGCTGGACAGCCTGATCAGGGTGATATCATTTAATGATGGTCATGGAGTTGTACTAGGGGGGTCTGAAGACCTGAGAAAAGTTATGTTAGAAATTATTGTTTTTATAGATAATAATTCAGAATCTACTACTGCACTTGCTAATAAATGACCCAACCAATCTTGTCAATTGACCTGCTACCTTGTCATCTTTTATTCTCCTATTAACATTATGCTGAGAAGCTCAAGTAATCAGAGTAAGCAATTTCAGTCCAGGAGAGGAGCTGGTACAACTGTGCAAGAGTGAAGGGAAGGTCAGAGGTCACATTTACAGTTCTCTTGCTTTAAGACCCAGCAGCTTCATTTCCTAGCTGAAGGACACGCACATTCATCTAGTTCTTTCCTCCCCAATCTGATTTTCCAGAGCTCACCCTTTTCATTCATTGTTTTTCAGTTCTGGGTCCCAATTGGGAAGAATCCCTCCCACTGCCACCCCTGGTGACCTTCCAATTGTCAGAGTGTGACAGAGTGTCACCAAGGCAGGAAGTGAAGGAAAATCTCCCCAGCTTGGACACACATATAAATAAAACCAGAACACAATGTCCAACTGTCAACAAATAAAAATAAAACTTTGTAAGAAAAAGAGAAATGTCTCATAAGTTCTTCTGAACTCCATGCCATGTCTGACCAAGCAGGTTCATGACCTGATCACGTTCACACATCTCAAATCCATTTAATAATAAAGCAGAGTTGTTCTCCGGTAATGAGAGCTTACTCTGCCGATAGTCTTGACTTGGATGGGCTGAGCCCTGGAGGACTGGTCATATTAACCCAGGAGCACACGCTGGTTCACTCTGGTGGAAGAAGAACTTGGCTTTTCATTGGCAAACATTGGGTGTCCTGTTGACTATGTTCCTGAGATTTAACTTCTTTCTCACTTTTTATATGGCTGGCAGTGATCGATCATTCTTCACAATATTGTATTAGAAGGTACAACTTGATATGTTTCAGCCCATACATATAGGTTCACTACATTTCCCAGGACATACTTTCAATATCCATGAGTTAAAATCTTTAACTAAGGAGAGTTAGCAGTCATGTAAATTGGATAAATGGCTCTATATTTCAGATGTATCTGGTCTATAAATGGCGGCTCTGGATGGACAGGGGATAAATGGCTCAATATTTCAGATGTATCTGGTCTATAAATGGTGGCTCTGGATGGACAGTTGGATAAATGGCTCAATATTTCAGATGTATCTGGTCTAGAAATGGCGGCTCTGGATGGACAGTTAGATAAATGGCTCTATATTTATGATGTATCTGGTCTATAGATGGCGGCTCTGTATGGACGGTTTATTAGTGAAGCATTGCAGCAAACACTGACTTTGTAGTAGAATAATCTGATATGGGATTATCGTGACTCCGCAGTGGGCAGCGGTGACAAGCCAGAAACTATTTACTAGGGAGCCACCACAGAAGTGGAATCCAGTGGTGTTCTATGGAAGAAGAGTCATCAGGTCATTGCTTTATGTACACATTTTTTTTAACCTATCCCATGAAGCTTTTACCTGGAAATGGGTTTTAATGCTGACCTCCAAGCATGTGTAAACGCTCCTAATTAATGCACCTTGAGTTTAGATTTAAAGTAGGCCTATAGTCAGATGTTGCCCCATGTTCCCTCTAATTGTGCTAATAGGGTCTCTGTTGATGAAGACCAACCATTCTGGCGTAGGCAATCAAACATGATTCTAACACTGGACGGAACCTGGAGGAGCATTTTCAGCCCTCCTATTGCTCATTTTTCCATGTCAGTAAGATAGTTAACATGTCTGTTACAAGGTTTTTCCCTTCGAGCTAGAAGGAGGAAGCCTCTCTGCATCCCTTCCCCTCTTTGATGTTTGGCAGGAGTCTACCTTCTCAGATGGCCTGCTGATCAGATTCTGGAGTAGTACTGCTAGGCACTTCTAAGCCTGCTGCCTCTTGATGTTATTTGTCATGACGCATCCCCTCACCTTTACAACCCATGACTTAATTGTCTACAAGGGCTGTGTTACTTTAAATCTTTAAATCTAGACTTCACAAGTAAACACCCAGTCATTCAGCTTTGTGATGCTCAAGAAATTCTAAATTGTACCCAATTGAAGCCCTGAAGCTAAGGGATGTTGGGAGCTTATGTTTAAACCCAATGGCATTCTGATCAGAAAGATCCTTAGAAAAATGATGTAGCCCAAAAATGTTACAATATAGACAACAAGCCAAAAAAAGTGTAAAGAAATGACTGTACCTGAAGAGACACCTGCCACGGCCAAGATCCAGAGTGGGAACACCGCAGCCTATGGAATATCAAAGAAGTGTTCTTAGCACTACTAATACATACATAGAATATCTATGTGTTTCTCTATTATTATATATATATAAAACAATGTAACACAAACATACAGTATGTGCACTCATCTACTCACCACAGGCTCCGCTGAGTAGGGCCAGGCAAGACATTACCCACAGGATTGCCATTTTCTGTGTTTCTTGGTTTCTTGTGGACGATTGTAAGGCCTGTTCAGCTTATATATGTTCATCCAGCCAATCAGGGGAAAGTGCTGGGCCTGCAAAAGGGACAATTTTAGACAGCCTTATCAGAATACTTTGAGCAAATCCAGATATGTCAAAAGCTTGGTGTGGAGGAAATTGTATGGGGGAACAGGTGTTACAGAACGTCACTTGTCAAGACTCTCGCACAGTGTTGAAATCCATAACTGGTCCATGTATCACAGTACAGAATTGACATCAAATTACATAAAGAACAGATTTTAGGTTGAAGACTATCGAGGAACATCTCAAAATACAATTACAATTGTTTTAACCATGGTAAAACAATACAGAATTTTCCCCTACAAACAATCACAGATCTTGTGTTCCACATTCTGATCAACGCTTGCCACATGTCTCCTAAGGACCCCATTAACAGTTCCTTTTACTGGCACTATTTTCGGGAAGTTCAAAATCTATCATGAACAATGGGCTCCTATTCTCTACCTTGGCTCAGCAATGTAAGTATCTGACTTTTATTTACATGAAGCTCCAGGCGTACAACCAAGTAAAAGGAGTGAAGGTTACCAGGTCCGCCAACAGAACTCATGTTGCCCATACAGCCGACAGGACCCCCAATAACAGCCTTCAAGTGTCAGGGCCTACAATGACAAACCCAAGCACAAATAATAATATTCCTCCTCCACAGGCAGCAATAGTAATCCCTCCCCTCTAGGCAGCAATAATATTTCTCAACCAGGCAGGCATATTGTTCTACCACCCAAGGCAGTAATGATAACTTATTATTTGGGTATTATTTGCTGTGAAAGCAAGCTTTGACCCACCTGGAGCTGTGACTATTGTATTTGTATATATTAGTAGAAGCTCTAAAAAGAGACATCACTATTCAGGGGGCAACTAGGTCACCTACCCTAGATCTAGCTACACCTCTGAATGATTGTGTCACTCTAACTGCCAGAGGAACATGCTCTGTTGTGTGTCAGAAGCACAGAGCAGAGTGACATCCAGCCTGACAGAGGCTGCATACATCCGGTGTGACATCCCTCAGCTAAAATGCAGGAGTTCGGAGACAGCAGCAGAGGATCCATATAACTCCCAATGACTACCAACAAAAGGGGGGATCATGATGTGCATGTTTACATTTGCCAGATTTTCAGGACGTAATAGGAGAGCTAGTGATCTGAGCTTAGTAAATAAGGCCACTGTGAGAAGACTGGGGAAGAAAAGAGAAATAAGGAATGCAAAGAATAGAAAGCCGGCAATGATCTAGAAGTATCTGTTTATAGATTGTCATTACTAAACATTTCTAAAGGTGTGCTTGTTGTTATTGTAAAGATCTGTATAAAGGTCCACATTAATAAAGTGTATTACCCTTATTTTATTTATGGAATCTCGGGTGGTGGTAAGTTGGTTCATTCATGATACTTACATGGCAGTAAGGTAGAGATTAAACAATAACAACCTTCATATAAGTGGTGGAATCAGTCACTTATCATAACTATGACATGTTTCTATATTTGACTACACACGTGTAGATATCTGATTATTTGAGGTGGGTGATTGGCATAACAAATTCTGTATAAGATATCAGATATAATACATTTTAATACAACTTTTGACCCTGTTTCTACCAGTCCGTCTCTTAGGACATCTGTTCAGTCATTTCATTTATTTAAGCAAAGCTCAAACTAGTGTGATAATTTACCATTCAGACAAAGGCATTGTCCATGGTTTATGAGCCTGGTAAATAAACTGTTTACCTCCCAGAGGCAGATACCTAAGACACAATGGTCATGGGAGTACATGGCAAATATCTCAGGGGTGTTCCATTGTCTTCTTCCAAGACGGTGTCCACACTTTATTTAGTTTTCTCCTTGTAAAGTTTCAACGTGAGTTTCTTATGAGTTTGAAATTAATTTTGTGACCTCATCTCTTTTATTTCATACCAATGTTGTAGCAAAAGTTCTGACACCTCAATATTTATGTTTTTTCATAGTAAGAAAAAATAGTTTGAAGCTCATTCCTGATAATGAATAGTGAGGAGTGAACGGGGCAAGGTTTGGTTCACTGGACATTTAATGAACCAGCAGGGCAGCTCACCAACCCTGAACATAACGCTGATTCACTGATGTCTATTGGAGCCAACGCTTATCATTTTGTTCTGACCTTTTTCAAGGCAAATGTTCAAGATTGAGTTAAAGAAAAGGGCATGAGTAGATGAGCACTGCTATAGGGAAATGTACCAATGCAAAACAAGTAAAATATTACCCAATGCCTTAAACCTACACATAAAAGTAGGGAGCAGTAGGGAATCCTGCGTAACATCATTCACCAAATATGGTCATGCCCATATTTGATCAATGACATCACCGAGGTTCCCCAGGCATTTTAGTTTTGCAAACAGAAGCCAGCTGGGGATCTGTCATTTAGGATGAGAGTAACTGTGGAGCAGCATCATGGGGTTGCAGGTCATTGTGGTATTATAGAAACATTGTTGGGCGATCTGGAAACAATTTTAGATGGTCAGTCATCATAAATAAGAAGGATCTACATCAGTGCATGATATGATTGATGTTGGGAACTTTAATAAATAACTTTTTCGCTGTGTGGGGCCAAGAGCATATGCAAAGGCCCAGACAAAAAGCTGCCAGGCTGTTTTTTAGCTGGTATGCCTGGGGAACAAGAGTCACATTGGACCAGAAATTCTGTCAGCTTTTCAGGGGCAGGTCAAGAGGTGGCTGACCCCAATGCCATCTTGTGCCGGAAAAGGTTGTGTGTGACAATGGCACCAACCTGCTGTTTGCCCTTCAGCAGGGACGTGTGCCTTTCCTGGCACACATCCTCAACCTGGTGGTGCAGTGGTCACTAGTTAGGTATCATGGCTTCCATAATGTCCTCTGGTAGGCCAGAAGAGTGTCTGATCAAAATTCAGTGGCAACACAGGCTGCCTATCTTCTGTCTAATATGTGTTCTGCCCAAGCATGGGTACTTGATGATGGCCATACTGCAGCAGCTGCACTTGCAACTGTCGGCTTCCATTGAGTATTTGTGAGAGTATGGGATAAAGTTGGGCTCTGAGGATCTGAGGTTCTTTTAACCACATCAGTAACTCCTGAACAAGTGACAAGAATGGTGAGCCACAACAAGGCAGGTATCAGTGACACTACCCCTTTGGTGTTCCTACTGTAGTGCACACTGTGTAGTGTAATAATGAAAAAATGCACCTTTGCCTGTGTAGGCAAAACTCCTAGCACCGGCCCTGGCCTAAACCATATGATCTTAGATTACTTGGGGTCCATGGTCTAAGCAGGCACCATTCGAATGGAGAACCCTCTGGAATTTTTGATGCCCATGCTGCATCTTGTCCAGTATGCAATCAAGCTGCTAGCCTGCCCTGTGGCCAGTGTTCTATCAGAATGGGCATTACAGGCAGCAGTCATGTTTGTAACAGGCATACAAATCCAATGTCCCCTGACACAGTTGACCAGCTCACTTTTACCAAAATAACATCGTACTGGATCAGCAATAAGTTTTAAACCTCCAACAACTTTTTATGTGAAAGCTGGCACAAAAAACATTTTTATATCTTACAGCATTACCATGTCCTGCCACCATGGCTGGCCTGGCTCCATTACCTGCCACTGTTGCTGGCCTGCCAGCATTACCACCTTGTGCAGCCTCTAAAGCTCTCTTTCAGTGCTCCAGAACTGCAAAGGTTGTATACATAATTTTTTTACGCAGCTGGGCCTCAGCTGCATTTTGTGTCATTTTTACTGTAATGACAATCCTGCATTGCCCCATTGTAAAATGTTTCATAATTCCAAAGACTAAATCATGCTTTTTGTCTAAGACAAAACATATATTCTAGTAAATGATCTGCAGTCAATGTATACATCTATGGTGGGCTGTGAGAGGTCTCACTAGTGGTCCAGGTCGGTCTCACGGGCTGGTGCAGGCAGCATGGTTCCACAGGAAGGAGACAAAGATTTGTGGCAAACAAGCACCACGATTCACAGGAAGTGCTGGGGACCTTGGCAGCCTTCCTGTGAATGGTGGCACCTACTTACAGTGCCGGCTTCAGTTTAAAAATTTAATGCGCCGGTATTAGCACTTTCATGAGTACTCAGTACCGGTATAGGTGCATCCCTAATGATAACACAGCATTGGTGGAGTAGTCCCCAACACACTTTGCAAACACACATTGGGAACATTGGGAACCATCTGTACATTGTTGTCTCTAGTGAAAAAAAGGTATCTGCTTAATTTTTCATGCATTGTGCTACATTGAGAGGGCATTCAAAATGATGCAGGTTAGCAGAGCTGGTGTGACATTAAAGTGTTGGCATAATTAGACTTTGTGGCACTTCTATCACTAACTCCAGACCCTGAAATTATATTCACTAGCCCTCCATACTGCATTGGTTTGATCAAACCTGAAGAGGAGATTGAAGTATCTGCTGAGTCCCTTTGGACAGGAATCAATGAGAACAAAAAAACAAAAAACAAAACGTTTTTAAAGGAGCAGTGATTTTAACATGACTTAAAGGGTAAGAATTAAAATGAAAAATTCCTTCAAATACTGTGTCTGGGGGTTCCCCCATAACCTGCCTGTGAAGTGGCGGATCTGTACGATGTATAAAACCTGCTGCAGCAAAACTGACATTTCTTTTTTTTTTACTCTTAAAGTGTGGGGATCCCCCTCCGAAACAATACCAGACCCTTTAGGTCTGTTAGGAATGTTAGGAGGGACCAATTTTTTTTTTTTTTTAAAGCATAGGGTTACCACTCAAAGTCATACCAGGCCCTTAAGGTTTGGTAGGAATTTTAAAAAGGAACCGCACCCCCAACAATGGGGAGGGGGGGGAAGAAACGTGGGCTCCCTCCTAAATTTCCATACCAGACCCTTGATCCGAGCATAGGCCTGGCAGGGCCAGAAAGGGAGGGATGAACAAGCTTCCCACACCAGGCCACATGCCCTCGGCACTGAGAGGGTGGTTTTCCCATGGAAAAGGGTGGTTTCCCCTGGGGGGATGGTTTCCCTGGAAAACCACCTTATCCCCGTTCCGATGGGGACAAGAGCCTCGTCCCCACAACCCTGTCCCGGTGATTGTGGGGGTCCGTGGGCAAAGGGGCTTATTTGCATTGGGGTACCCCTTTAAGGGGGCACCCAGATGCCACTCCCACCTTGTGAATGAGTAAGGGGTACTTGTACCCATTCACTAAAGGGTTAAATAAAATAGTTTTAAAAAGTCCAGACTAAAATGGATCCACCGACCTAATTCTATGTCAATCATGGCGTCCAGCGTTGTCCACAATGACAAGATGAAATAAAAAATAAAACAATTAAAAATAAATCGAAATAATAATAATTTTTAAAATATGACGCCCGCCGTCCAGTCCGCTCCCCGCGGACTCCTGCCGCATAATGGCATTTTGACAGATGCCAGCAAAACATAAAAAATTGGGCGGAGCTAGCGGTGACAGCTAGCTTCGTCCAATTGTGTAGATTGACATCATCTGACAGGTGAGCCATGATTGGGCAAAGTCATCATGACTTTGCCCAATCATGGCTTCAACTGAGTTCTGAGCCCTGATTTGGCAAAGTCTTGCACTGTACCTGTGGTTAGGTGCAAGCCTTTAACCAATTAGAGCTTCAGAGGGCTCATTGCCTTGTGGGACGTTGCACAGTCGAACAGGCTGCGAACATTCCACAAAGTTCGGCGTTCGGTGAACGCTCGAACAGGCGATGTTCGAGTCAAACTCATGTTCGAATCGAACCGGTGGACCATCCCCAGTGTAGAAACGCAGTAACCATTTTTCCTTTCTTCAGCCCACCACAGGCTGATCACCGGTTATGTTCACCATAGTCATTGGAACGATCCTATACTATGTAAGTACATAAACAATTGCAAGTTCATGAAAGTGAAAAGAAAATGCTACATTTGGAGTTTTAAGGACACCTCCATTGTCATATGCAATGCCCAAAAAGTGTGTAGGTTTTATTATGTGGGATATAATCAGAACCTGGAAGACCCTTTATAATAAAGGTTTTTTTACTGGTAATACATTATCACTGGAACCGGAAATGATAGAAAGTCCAAAATTAAAAGCTTAATAAAACATCATGGAAATTATTGCAATTTAGCCATTCAGACATCACAATTGCAATCTCTCAGCTTGCAGTCATGCCAAGAGAGGATATTTGCCACTCTACCTTTAATCCAATTTTGAAGGCATGTGGCCTAGTATGGTTCAGGAAGAGGGACGGCACATAAATCTGTCTCTTTTCTTGCTCGCCAAGGCTATATGGCTGAATAAGGTCATGTTATGGATTTTAAGGGTAACCCCACACTTTTTTTTTGTTTTGTATTGTTCCTTAAAAAAATAAATCACCATGTGTAAAAATGAGGGGTTTGGGTTCAAAGAGAAATGGCTGACTTTTCAGTCTTTTACCAGCTCTACAGCAGGGATGGACTGCACCTGGGGAGGATGCAGCTCTGTTGGGGGAGATAATGGTAAGAAGGGTGGAGAGGTTTTTTTTGATAAATTCTTTATTTAAGTGTTTTTTCAAGGTGTAGGAATGGGGTCCAGAATAGGGTGAAAGTGAATCCTGTATCCTCAATCCGCTGCAGGTAGCTGAATCCTATCAGAGCGAATTCCGCTGGGAGTGAAGATTTGTTGCCCATGGGTGATGTGACAGAGGTGACCTATGTCCGGGTGTGCTGTTTACGTAGTGCTCTCACAAGGTACTTGCCGCATTGGTTGCCATACTCGTAAAAAGTACGGCAACATTTAAGCATTGTGGACTTAACCCTAGAGCTGCACAGGGTACGGAGTTGTTCCCGCGCCAGACGTAGTTGGGCTCCAATGGTGGACTCAGCATGATGCTTGTGTTGGGTTTCTAGGGTATGGATCTGTGCCAGGAGGGAAGCCACTTCCTTCTGCCTCTGTTTCTTGATCCTGGAGCCCTGGGCAATAAGCAGACCCCTGATAGTAGCTTTGTGCGCCTCCCACACGGTGTAGGGGGGTATCAGGCGTGGTGCTTTCTGTGAAGAACAGAGCACTGTCCCTCCCCAGGGAGTCAGCAAAACCAGGCTCCTGGCAAAGGGAATCGTTCAGTCTTCACCACCAGGGACCGGGAGGAGGGGGTCTACAGATCTAGAAGGAGGGAGACTGGAGCGTTGTCTGAAAGGGTAACATTCCCAATGTCCGTGTGTCGTACCCTGGATATTTGGCGGACTAGAAAGAGATCTATGCGGGTATAACTTTGGTGTAGGGCGGAGAAGTAAGTGTAGTCCCTGGTGGAAGGGTGCTGCATGCGCCATATATCCAGGAGCTGGTGTGAGAAAAGGCAGCGCTTGAGGCGCCGAAGTGTAGCGTAGGAGAGGTGGGAGGAGTGCGAGGAGTTCCAGTGGCATAACCAGAGTTATGGGCGCCCGGGGCAGAAATAATTTTTTTGCCCCCCCATTATATAAACATCCACTGGAACTGTACCCCCCACCCCCACACATGTTTTTCTTTTAATTTTTTTCACATTTTTAATTTTTGTTAAATATTTTATGTTTATTTATTTTTCTATAAACTTTTTTTTTTAAATGTTTTTAATTTGTATTAATTTTTAACCTTAGAGACTGATCCTGACTTTAGTCAGATTCAGATCTCACTAAAAGCTCTTTGATCGTGCCTAGACGAACAGAACTGATACATTTCATTTAAAAGATATACATTGTATCCTTTCATTGAAATGTATCTAAACATCGGGCTCTCGAGCTGTCAAAACAAATAGCAGAGAGGTGAGGTGAGTCACTGCTGCCTCTCTGCTATTTTGAGCTGTCAAATACGGGATCGCAAATTGCGGTCCTCTATTTGCATGTAACGGCTTCATTCTTTCATTAATGAAAGGAAGAAGCTTTTACAAAAAGCTTAATTATTTCATTAATTAATGCCTCAATACTGAGACATTAATGAATGACTGTTAAATGCTGAGAATCAGCAAATACCGGCATTACAAAGCCTGATATAACTCGTCACGTACAGTGTACGTGGCCAGTCATATAGGCACAAAGTGACAAGACGTACACTGTACGTCTCCCGTCACAAAGGGGTTAAAATAGAAAAAGAGATTGAGAACACAGAGTCCTCAATCTCTTTTTCTGTATCCCCTGCTATCAATGAACAGGCATCCTTTATGAGTGTTCCTGTTCATTGATAACATGAGGACTGAGTATGTTTACTATAACTACAACTATGAATGAACAGGAGGGGATATAGATCACTCCCATTCTTTCATAATTGAGGATATAGTAACCATACCATGTCCTCAATTATCTACAAACACTCAGCGATCACTGATTGCTGAGTGTTTGTTTCTTGCTCTCCTCAATGACACGCTGTCACAGGAGGCTGGGCGGGGTGGTGCAGGGAGGAGAGCCCAGCCTCCTGTGACAGCGTGGGCTGTCTCCGCCCCACACCGCTCTGTCGGACTGTGATAGGCGGCTGAGCGGTGTGGGAGGAGAGACACCGGCCGCTC
>NW_017308408.1:62450-119632 GCF_000935625.1 Nanorana parkeri | reverse complement strand
TCTCTGCTATTTTGAGCTGTCAAATACGGGATCGCAAATTGCGGTCCTCTATTTGCATGTAACGGCTTCATTCTTTCATTAATGAAAGGAAGAAGCTTTTACAAAAAGCTTAATTATTTCATTAATTAATGCCTCAATACTGAGACATTAATGAATGACTGTTAAATGCTGAGAATCAGCAAATACCGGCATTACAAAGCCTGATATAACTCGTCACGTACAGTGTACGTGGCCAGTCATATAGGCACAAAGTGACAAGACGTACACTGTACGTCTCCCGTCACAAAGGGGTTAAAATAGAAAAAGAGATTGAGAACACAGAGTCCTCAATCTCTTTTTCTGTATCCCCTGCTATCAATGAACAGGCATCCTTTATGAGTGTTCCTGTTCATAGATAACATGAGGACTGAGTATGTTTACTATAACTACAACTATGAATGAACAGGAGGGGAGATAGATCACTCCCATTCTTTCATAATTGAGGATATAGTAACCATACCATGTCCTCAATTATCTACAAACACTCAGCGATCACTGATTGCTGAGTGTTTGTTTCTTGCTCTCCTCAATGACACGCTGTCACAGGAGGCTGGGCGGGGTGGTGCAGGGAGGAGAGCCCAGCCTCCTGTGACAGCGTGGGCGGTCCCCGCCCCACACCGCTCTGTCGGACTGTGATAGGCGGCTGAGCGGTGTGGGAGGAGAGACACCGGCCGCTCCCGTCGGTCTCCTCCCACAGCGCTCGGCCGACTGTAACTTTCTTTCCTCCCTGCTGGGACAAAGAGCAGCACCCACTGGGGAAGAAAGAAATCACGGCTGCGCCGACAAAACGGCAGGGAAATGGCACTTTCTGCATTTAGCCAAAAGTGCCATTTTCGGCTGGCGGCCACCTTCGGCTTTACGCCCAGGGCCAGCGCACCGGCCGCCCCCCCCCCCCCCGGTTGTTACGCCAGTGGAAGATTCTAAGCACGGATCTAAGATGAGATTGAAATCACCCCCTAGAATTAACACACCCTCCCGGAACCCCGACAGCCGCGCCAGTACACACTCCAGAAATGTGAGGTGGTGTTGGTTAGGGACATAAACGTTAGCAAATGTCAGAACCTGAGAGCCTATAGTCCTTTTCAAGAACAAGACCCTGCCCTCTTCTCCCACATGCTGGTCCAGAAGCGACCAGGGTACTTTACTCGAGATGAGGATACTAACTCCCCTGGATCGTTTGTCCGGTGAGCCGATGTGGTAGGCAGTCGGGTACCTTCTAGTCTCTACACGTGGAAGTGGAAGTGTGTCTCCTGTAGGAAGCAACTTCAGCTCTCTGGGGGTGGAGTTCGTTTAGGATCATTCTCTTTTTTTCAGGGACATTCATCCCTTTTACATTGGTGGAGAGGACTTTGAGAGTCGCCATGACCTGGTCGCAGGCGCAAGGGGGAAGAGGGAGGGTGGACGTGAACTAGGGGGGTCAAGGAATAGATGGGTAGGTGAGTGAAGGGAGGGTACCCTAGCGAGGAGGGTGAGAGTGTGAGGCGGAGCGAGTAGAGACAGATGGGGAAGAGAAGAAGGGGTGTCCCCCACGGCTTTGCACTTCTTGGACATCGGGCGAGAGAGTTATGGTGAGTCGGTAGTTGCATGATGCCCGGATAGCAGCATAGCTCAAAGATTCAGCGTCTCTACACCGCCATAGTCAGGCCACGCCCCCCCGGTGGAGAGTTTTTTAAACTAGGATCCAAAAGGGGAATTAAAAAAGACCTTGCCAGATAGTGAGCAAAAACCAAAGAAGCTGCAAGGCACAGAGGTGGGGGAGTAGGATTGAAAGGAGTGAAAGGGGGACCATAACAGGCATGAAGGAGCTTACATTATTGGAGTCCAACACTGAGAGTATGGCTGAGTCATGTAACAGCCCAACTATAATTTAATATAAATGGAAACCTGGTTTAAAACACACATGACTGGATTGTGAATATTTACGGGTACAATTTATTTTAGAGGGACAAGGAAGAAAGAAGAAGGGGAGGGGTATTCCTGTAAATCCAGAAAAATCTTATGATAAATGTGCTCAATATCACTAATGATACTGATAATGGTGCAGAGTCCTTATGGCTGGAGATAAACAATAAAATGGTAAATTATTGATGGGTATATGCTATAGGCCTTTAACATAAGGGATGAGGAGGAGCTTCGGCTGATCCTTTGGCTAGCTTCGGCCCCAGGACCCCTTTGGTTGAGTACAACCAAAGGGCTGCTGTTCGGGCTATTCACTATAGCCCGTACAGCTCCCAAACTTGGCCGAGCGGCTCAGTCGAGCCGAAGGCATATGCCTCGGCTCGGCTGAGCCGGGCTGAAAGTCGAAGCTGACAAAGGGCCGGCCAGTGGCCAGCTGACAGCCTGCTTCTGACAGCTGGGCAGAGCCAGCCAAGATCTTACGGCTGGCTCCGGCCACTTGCAGAGAGATCAGAGTCCATGGTTACCAGCTAACCAGGGACACTGATCTCCAGACAGCCTAGCGCTCCCGGCAGCCCAGGAGAGAGACACTGCTCTTTCTTTTATTTTTACTCTGACACAGAGCTGTGTCAGAATAATAAAAAAAAAAATGTTTCACCATTGGAATACATTGCTAGATTCCTATTGGCTATTTCAAATTGTAATAGCCAATAGCAAACTAGCACCGCACGCGCCCTGCAGTTCTTCATCAGGTCCCCACAACTGATTGACAGCAGCAGAGGGCGGGTACAATAGCTAGTTTGCTATTGGCTATTGCAAATTGAAATAGCCAATAGGAATCTAGCAATGCATTCCTATAGCCAGAATTTTTTTTCTTTTTTTTGACGGCAGCAGAACTGCCGGCCAATAGAAAACTGTTGGGCGGAGCTAGCTGTCATTGCTAGATCCGCACAATCATTTTCTAGTTTTATTTTTCTACTTTTTAAACTATTTTTCTGTTCTGCTCGGTCCCACAGAGAGACCGAGCAGAACAGCCGAGCCGAATTCCGCTTAGCTGTTCGGCATCTATAAGAATAGCCCGAACAGCAGCGAGTAGCCTGCCGAAGGTTCGGCTTAGCCGATCCAGATGTTTGATCGGCTGAGTCGAACTCCTTCTGCACTTCGGGTCAGCCGAACATGCTGAGCATGTTCAGCCGACCCGAAGCCACGCGAAGCCAGCAGATGAACGGCTGATTTCAGCTGATATATGGCTGAAATCAGCCGTACCGGCCTGAAGTGAATAGCTGAACAGCGTTCACTTCGCTTCAGGTCGGTCATTCACTCGGCTGCCTACGGCAGCTTAGTGAATAGACCACTAAGAGTGTTCCTAGCTAATCTAGTCATTCTGGTGCAGAATCTGAGACTGGTCTGACTAAGAAGGATGCTAGAGAAGTGATCTTCAGGTGATGTCTTTTTTTAAAGAAAAATTGATTGTTATAGAGGATATCAATGATTGGGTAGCTTTGGGTTGGAAAAGCATGTCCAAGAGATTAGGCGCGTGCTTAACCAATTGAGGGAGGCAGGTGTTCAAATTTTATTACAGAAAGCCCAATGGTGTCGTACCAAAGTCATCTTCCTTGGACATGAGGGATACTGTCAGGGTTGTCTAGTTTGCGCTCAGTTCCAACCTCAAGGTCCCACACATCTTGCCCCACTTCATAAAAAAGGGTTTCTCATTGCCATGGTCCGATATACAGATCGGCTTTATAGGTCCTGTCACAAAGTCATCCAGGGGAAACAAATAGATGTTAACGGTCACTTGTGTATTTACCAAGTGGGTAGAGTGTTTACCGGCTCATAATAACACCGTGGAAACATGCACCACTTTGCTTATTAACCATGTTTTTTCCAGATTTGGTCTGCCGATTGAATCGGATCAGGGCCGGCATTTTACAAGTGAGGTAATGTCTAACATGTGGAAAATCTTGGGCGTCAAACGGAAATTGCACATTGCCTATCGCCCAGCATCTAGCGGAGCAGTAAAGTGCTATAATGTAACGAGTCCCGAGGGTTCAGACCGCTCGGGTCTCCCCACATGCAGGGACGGACAAATTGCGTTCCACGGTGGAACG
This sequence comes from Nanorana parkeri, assembly GCF_000935625.1. Classification (NCBI taxonomy): domain Eukaryota; kingdom Metazoa; phylum Chordata; class Amphibia; order Anura; family Dicroglossidae; genus Nanorana; species Nanorana parkeri. The sequence goes on along the minus strand of NW_017308408.1, from coordinate 115,586 downwards.
CGGAAGCCGCTCGACTTCCGGATTGCGGTGCGAGCGGCCTGCGTTCCACGGTGGAACGCGGAAGCCGGTCGTCAAGGCAATTGACTCCTCCCTCACTCCTGGGCTATTTAAAGCCCCAGCTGAGGCAGTATCAGTTTTGCCTGATGAAGGGGTTCCTGTGTGTCCCCGAAACGTCGCACTAAGTGTGTTATTTTGCTTTTGATGTACGTCAATAAATAGACGTAATCGATTTATTATTGGAGTGCCGGTGTCTATTTCTTTTCTGCATTACTTTGACGGTGGCCATCCGTCGACTACTGAGCACCCAGGATACTTTGTTGGACGTGCGGTCAGGAGTGCAATGGGTACATGGACTGTCAGCTGAGGCAGTATGGCGTTCAACTATTGAAGTCAGAACGCCTGCTGCCTCATTGACTCTGAACCCTACAATCTCCCTATTTACCCTGCCTTGGAAGGAATCCCTCTGGACAATCTCTGCCTCAATCTACCCTGCCTGGGAAGGACCCCTCCTAAAGGGAGTGATGCCTGGGACTCGAACCTGAGAAGCTGTCTCCAACCACCAAACGCGTGCTAAACTCCGCAGTTGTGAATCCCAATTGCCACTAAAGCAGTCGTGACATATAAACAGTCAATTGTCAACATCCTTAATTAATTCGTTAAGGAATCAGGTAAAGACTGGGACATGAAGTTGCCTTTAGTGCTAATGGTTATCAGAGCTACACCAAGTGCTGCTACTAAGATGTCACCCTTTGAGCTGATGACAGGTAGGAAAATGGTACTTCCACAACATCAGATCATAACCTGATCAATGCAGCCATGACACATCAGTATGTGGAAAACCTTTGTCAGCATCTACAACATGCTTTTGCTTTCGCACATAAGATTCTCGAGAAAGCAGCAGTAAGTAATAAAACTTATTATGATCTCAAAACCACCAATAAGGCGTATGAAACATGTAATAAGGTGTATCTTTATAGTTTTGCTCGAGACAGAGTAGAAGAAAAGAAGTTGCTTCCGTCATGGAAAGGTCCCTACAATATCATTGACAAGATCTCACCTGTAGTTTACAAAATAAGAATTGTCAAGAATACAGGTGAAACTCGAATAATTAGAATATCGTGCAAAAGTATTTACAGTAAGTGCTGCAAAAGGGGCCCAAACCAAGTACTGAATACATATGCATGCTTATACTTTTCAGAGGTCCGATATTGTTCTATGTACAATCCTTGTTTTTTTGATTGCATGCAATAATCTACTTTTTTGAGATTGTGGATTTGGAGTTTTCTTGAGCTATAAGCCATAATCATCACAATTATGACAAATCACAGCTTGAACTATCCTGCTTTGCATGTAATTAGTCTATCTCATATATTAGTTTCACCTTTTAAGTTGCATTAGTGAAATAAATGAACATTTGCACGATATTCTAATTATTCGAGTTTCACCTGTACATTACCAGGCAAATTGTGGGGTCCTAGACAACAAACATAAGATAAGGACTGGCCATGGAGCCAGACTGTGTTATAATGAGATTGATGACCGCCATGTCTTACACTTAAATAAGGAACACAAGACTTTGATTTTTTTTTCTTTAAGGGGTAAAAGAACTAATTTAAAAGTTGCCTTATGAATAAGTACTATTAATTGCAAGTGATTATATTAGCAATAATTCCTATTGCATTATTAATATTGTATGCCTACTTCATTGAATCATTTCAAGTATTATGTATTCTTACAATATTAAACCTATATTCATTATACGTTGTTTGGTTTTACTAATTGAAACATGTTAGTATGTATTATTGATATGATAATATGGTGGGTTTGTGGTTTAAGTACATAGAATTAGGTGGGATATGCTGATATGTGTTTATCATTTTATTTTCAAAATGTGTGGAGAACCACTGTGTCTGGTACCAATTGCTTCACTCTCATGTATTTAAAAAAAATTAATTGCCGTAGTTCAGACTTTCTCAAAACTGTATATTTATTAAGAGACAGTAAGTCAGACATATGCTGCCATAGAACAGACCACACTATTATATTTATGGTTTTGTTCAAGGCTTAGGTCAAGGGTCATCTTTAGGAATAATATTGGAATTTTAAAGAAAAGTCCAAAAGGATTAACAGTCCAATAGTGCCCCCTTTAGGTAATTGCCGGGATTTGTTTTAGTAAAATGATGCCTTGTCTGACGTCAATAAGTAAGTGGGAAAAAAATCCACTCCCACATTGTTGGGGGATAAAAAGTTTGGAGAAAGTTCAGACCGAGAGAACGAGAACGAAAGAAAAACAGAAAGGAGGAGGGGGTACATAGACACTGATGGGAGAGGTCGGAAGCTGATGACGGGCTGACCAGGGGAACTGACACAAAGCTGACATCTCTTAGACAAAATATTTTGCAATTTATGGTAAAGTATACATTTCTATTTATCTGTAGGCAATTAACTAGCCATATACATCTGACTAGATAATTTAGTCCTTGAGCATCAAGATTGAATTGAAATAATTTTTTACTGAAGTATGAATTGTCTCTTTCAATTTTGGGAGACATATACAGATATGTATAATCTCCTTGAAGCTGATTTCAGTTTCTAGTCAATGGTTGGGTTATGCTGTATATTTAAAAATGAAATAAATTGTGGAAGTTTGTCTTTACCACACATATATTCTTAGCTTATAGCCAGTTCTGTGTATGGGATAACAAGTTGTCCATGCACTGTAAAAGTTGAGCTTGTGAATATCTGTTGGCTGGGAGAAGTCACGTGTCAAATCTGCACATTTTATTTTCACATTCTGTGAGCTACTGAGAAGCTACTAGTGACATTCCAGAAGTTACTTAGTTTTGTCACAGTGATATTTTGTAATAATATCCTGTGACTGTATTTATCTCATTACCTGTGTTATCAATATTATTGAAATTTACATCCACATTCTGTGTTTATCACCAGTTATATTTTGATTATTATTCTGCACTGATTTTTAGTTAATAAATATATATATATATATTTTTGCACATTATTGTACTCATTTTGTCTTCAGGTTAGCACAAATAAACAAATTTGAGTTATTTTGTGATTTGTGGAAATAAGTTGGGAATCTCCTTAATTATAGATTCTTGCTTGTTTTCATAAACAGAAACTGTTTATTTTATCAGTATAAACATTCTGATAAGATCCTGGCAGAGTTCAAGGCAGGCGGCTAGCAGAGGGACGTCAGATGGTCCCATGTCAGCAACGAGTAATCAGAGAATAAACACAGGAGACAAGAGCAAAGTTGGGTCCAGGCAGAAGATCAGGGCAGGTAGCAAGCAAGAAGAGTCAGGCGGTCCGGGTCAGCTACGAGAAAACAGCAGAAGTATAAGCTCTTTAAACAAACAGGAAGCTGGCAAAAAGACACAGCACCAGTTCCTTGCAGATCTTGTGCTTAAATACCCTTCTAAGTCAGAGATGACAAGCCCAGCCTCAGGGTACACTGGAAGTCCTGGTCTGGAAACTTTTACTATTACTAGCCATACTGACCTGGACTCTGTGAGATCTATTAGTAGCGGATCTTCTGGAAATCCTAGCTGAGATTCTCAGAGGAGAACGGTAAACCACAAGTTTACCATAACAAGATGAGACTGAACCTGTGATCTATAAGGTGGCAACATATTGTTTTGTATCTACAGTACATTCCATTTTTAATGCATGGCATTACTCTGCTCGCTTTGTTTGCCACAGCGTGGCATTGCAAGCTATTATGCAATCTGTAATCGACTATGACCCCCGAATCTTTTTCCATTTTTGACTTCCCTAGTGGAGTTCCCATTAATGTGTATTCCGCCTGCCTGTTTTTAACCCCAAAATGCATTACTTAAATTTTTTCAACATTAAACCTCATCTGCCATATAGTTGCCCACTCTCCTATTTTATCTAGGTCCTCCTGCAATGTTATACTGTCTAATCCCGGGTCTATTACCCTGCTGATTTTAGTATTATCTGCAAAAACAGAAACATGGCTATTAATGGCCATGGCTCCCCAATATCATTAATAAACAGGTTAAACAGTATGGGGCCTTGCAAGGAACCCTGGGGAACGCCACTCTCGACTTTAGACCAATCTGAAAAAGAGCCATGTATCAATACTCTCCGGACACGTTCCTGTAGCCAGTTCTCTATCCATGTAGACACCATTTCCATAGACCTTAGCTTGTGTACTAAGAGTTTATGTGCTACAGTGTCAAATGCTTTTGCAAAATCAAGGTACACCACATCCACCGGCCTCCCTCCATCCAGATCTCAACTCACCTCTTCATAGAATGTTAGTAGGTTGGTCTGACAAGAACGGCCCTTCCTAAATCCCAAAATCCACTAAATATTCCTTTATCATTCCCTTAAACAGTTTGAATATATTGATGTTAGACTGGACTGATCTGTAGTTCCCAGGTTGGCATCCTGACCCTTTTTGAATATCAGTACTACTGTAGCCTTCCGCAAGTCACTTGTACCCTTCCAGACACATCTTCACTTTAAGGTTTTAGAAAGAGGCTGTGCCTCGAAACGCGTAGCCGCCACCAATTTGGGAGCCCCATTCTTCATACCATTGCCCACCCTTCCTGACTTCTTCCCCTACCTAAGACTCATCCTGGCAGCGTGTCATCATCCTGCACGCACTGAGTACAGTTGTTCACAGCCGTCCGCGGCTTTTCCTTTCCCAAAGCCGCCGAGGCGCGGCCTAGCCAGCAATGCACGCGTGCTGCTAGGGATCTTCACAGTGCTTTCACACTCGATATTATTGCATCCTGGAATCATCCCCCCCCCCCAGACTCCCTCCATCCACCTGTCATTGTCTTTCCATCTTTGGCACACCAGCAGCCTTGTAACTGTAAGTCACACCATTTGTTCTTTACTTATTATCAGACATCATTTAATCACATTCCAGGCAGTAGCGCTCCTTACACTCGTTGTTTGTATATGTATTGTATTGCAGGGTTCCTCTCCCTGATATTAGGAGCTTGCACGCCGTACTTGTTCAGCCCCCCCCTCCCTTTTTCACCTAGGACCTATCACCAGTTGTGCGCTTGTTTCATTTGTTTGGTTCTTTTGCATGTAACCTTCCAGTCGTTAAGGAGTCCTTGAAAATGACTACGTTGGGCAAAGGGGACATAAGTGTAATTATTACCAACGCTCAAGCCAGGGCCACAGCGGGCTTAATTTTTGGCTTTTGCCTTCCGTGGGCACCTGAATGATACATAGTGGGTGGTAGTAGGATCACAAGATCATTTTAAAGTTGTTGATGGTATGAGGAGCGGTGTGCTTCCTGATAAAGTGGGGAATGTCTAGGGAAGGCGTGGAGCCATTTTAGAATCATTGACGGCTGCGTGCATGAGCCTCCATGGCAGATATTTTTGATGACCTAGTTCAGCCTATATCTGTATACATTAAAATTATATAGTTATTGCTCCTGTGTGTCCTCATTGTTTACAGTGCTGCTGAATAAGTGGGTGCCATATACAGCAATGATATTAGTAATGTACTGACAGAGAAACGCTTGTAAGTTTAGAGTTTAGAGTTTATATACTGTAATAATAGTGCTGGAATTATATAAAGTCAGTTGCAGTTTTTCTTGTGATGAAGTCCTCGTAGATTCTATTTGTTTTATTTCACCTTTTTTCTTTTCTAAAAGTAACATTCTGTGACATTAATATCCAGTCTATCAGTGATAAATAAGAGAAATATTCCCAGGAAGGAGACATCATAATAGGAGGAATATTTGCTGTTCATTCTGCAGTGTCACAGTGGAGATATGCTGGAAGACAATTCTACGATGTCATGTGTTCAGCGTAAGTCAGCTATCAAGTACAAAACTTTGCATAAGATCTACAAGGTTGTGACCACATAGAAGGCTTATTGTGTCATTGAGAGGATTTACAATGCTCGCACCATCGGTTTACGTTGGGATGTGTGAGATTTACAAGTGTTAAAGTATATCCAAACCAAAAAGCAAACATGTTGTATATTGTAGTTTACCAGTCATAATATATGGTGGCTGCAATTGAAATCTGCTACTGCATCTAACACCACCCTCCCCACAGGGTGACAATGCTGCTGTTCAACGATGGCTCCTTAACTCCTCTATGGAGTGGAGCCACCCAGAGACAGGAATTGTGTTACTGGCCAGATCACCAGGTGAAAATGATGGAAACATTAAAGGAGAACTATGAGGTGAGTGCTTTTCACTCAGCTCATAGTTCTAGCCGACCTGTGACAATGAGACTGTCACAGGTCGGCTCAGTAAATCGTGAAGTGAGCAAACACATACCGACGTTCACTCACCTCTCGATCCTGTCATGGCTCTCTGCCGTTACAGGGGAGGGTCTGGATTCCCCCCTCCGCGCTCCGATTTGCCAGCGCTGACTGGCGGAACAGACGTGGGAGGGGGTGGGTACAGCTGGCTCTGCCTCTAGATAGGCAGAGCCAGCTGTCAGTCACGCAGCTGGGCGGATCCCGGCACAATTGTCGGGATCCACTTCAGCTGCGGCGTCTCAGTATACCGCCAGCTACAGCTCGTGGTATACTGAGCCTAGGGTGACGGGAGGACGCTAGTTTGTGTCCTCCCGTTACCCCAAGGAGAACTATGGGAAAAAGTTTTAACCCCATAGTTCTCCTTTAAAAAAACCTAATGCAGGATTCAGAATTGGTAAGCTGTAATATATTACATTTTCGTTTTTGGAATTTAGATGTACTTTAAAGAAAATCTATTTGTAGTATGGGTGACATAAATTATTTCTGTATACAATTGTGTAAGCTATTTTTTGTGTGAATCCATTGCAAAGGTTCTTGTCTGGAGATCCAGCAGTTCCTATTGCAAGCTGACAATACTAAGACCTTGGCTTGCAATTATCTGAAAAATGGTCAGCCGGCCTTGGAAGTTCTTTCAAACATATCTAAACTCAGTGAATATTTGGCAGTGTATCAGTCATTAGATGTGGTGTCTGCATTAGTTGTATTTCTTTCTATTTTTTTCACCTGGTGGTCCACTCTTCCTGTCCCATGGTAGCTACATACTCTTCCCCATTTTATCTATGGAGGTGGGCAAGGTTACCATCCATGCTGGACTACAAATATGTCTACCTTTTGTTCATATTCACTAAATGGGTGATTGATAGTTCACAGAAGAAATATAACATTGTATTTGCTTTCAGCTGAAGTGACAAGGACACGGCATGTCTAGTAAGATCAGCAGATATTTTCTGTGCTTGCTAAAAAATTCTTAACCTTCAAAAAAAGAAAACAAATGCAGCCTACCAACGGAAGCAGCTATCTAATGACAGTTAGGCTGCAACATTGATGTTCTTGGTTTTAGTTCTCAGTTGGCCTCTTGTTTCCCTATATGGTAATCCTGATAAGCAGCCCAATTGCTAACTGAAAAAGTGAACATGGTGGGCTGACATCTCTGCTGAGAATAGTGGGGTGGTGGCTTAGTGTTGTCACCCTTAAACTGGAACTTATGTAACTGGCAGGATTTTCAGGTAAGAAACTTTGTGGCTGATTTATAATAAATATTTTCTTAACAAAACTGAATTCGGTGAGGCATGGTGTAAAATATATTGTAACCAATATATATGTAACCAGCTATAGGGTTACTATGAAACCATATATAGAGAGAAAGCTCTATATATAGAGAGAGCTGTAACCAATATATATGTAACCAGCTATAGGGTTACCATAAAACCATCACATGTTTAACTCTATAAGCATCTGGAAACTGAGAATTGTTAACAAAATAGACAAAATCAAAACCAATCTTTCTCTATTGTGTGTGAGGTCTAGCATTGTACGGGCAGACAATGTTTCTCTGTTAGAGAGATTCCCCTCCCTTTGTATCATGGTGACATCGCATTCACCAGAAAGGAAGTGAACAGAAATACAGACAGAAAATATGATTTTATTCCATAGTAGAGTATGAGAAGACGAGTCATTGTCCTTGCTGCAGATTTCCTCTCAATTTACTGAACATGCACTTTAATATCATGTGGTTTTGTTATATTGTGCTGCACATACAGTATATGCACATACAGTACAGTACATACAGTATATAAGTAAGTACATGTATAATGAAGTATACGGAAAGTCTTTATTCCTGTTGTATTTGACAAGAAAACATGCAGATAGTGTGAAATAATGCCATACATAGTTTCATAAGATCTCTCTATTTTTAGGGTCCACCAGAGAGAATACAAACATCTCCTGGCTTTTATCTTTGCTATTGATGAGTTAAACAGCAGTCCAGATATTCTGCCCAATGTGACTCTGGGATATCATGTGTATGATTCTTGTGGAAATGTGAATAAAGCTACAAAAGATGTTCTGCAGATCTTGTCTGGACATTCCAAGGCAGTTCCCAATTATTCCTGTATGGTGCAGGGTACAGTGGCTGGTTTCATCGGAGACCTCGGATCAGATACAACTCTCCAAATGGCACAGCTTTTACATCTATATGGTTACACCCAGGTAAGATAGTCTGACATTGCAGACATTGCTCATTATCTTTCCACATGTATATTTAGAAAAAATATTTCCTCTTGCCCATGCCAATGACACCCAACTCTGATGATTAATAAACCACTACTGATTTTTTTTCTGGGACAGATACTTCCAGGAGTGTTGATCTCCTCAGTCTAATCCCAGGCCAGCGGTTAATACAGAATACAGTGGTGACATAGAGGTCACAGGAGGAACTACTGAGCATCCAGGAGATCGACAGTCCTAGAAGAAATGTCAGTAGTGAGCATTCAGCGTTGGAGTGATATTCAGTGGTGTGGGAAGCAGGGGGATTCAATATGTATTTGTTTCTTTGCAGGTATTAATATTATTATTATACAGGATTTATATAGCACCATCAGTTTGTGCAGCACTTTACAACATAAGGAAGACATTACAATTACAATACAATTCAAGACAAGATGGTAAGGAGGGTCCTGCCCGTGGGGGGGCTTACTGTCTAAAAGGGAGGGGGAAGTGATACATGAGGAGGTAGCTGTGTGGGGATGAATTGTTTGAGAAAGTGATAGTTCAGTGGTCAGGTTGGGGTGGGATAGGCTTCCCTGAAGATATGAGTCTTAAGGGATCGCATAAAGGCAGTCAGAGTGGGAGATAGATGGGCAGGTTGGGGTAGAGAGTTCCATAGGATGGGAGATGCTCTAGTGAAGTCTTGGAGGCGAGCATGGGATGAGTTGATGAGGGAGCTGGAAAGCAGAAGGTCATTTGACGAGCGGAGGGAACGGTTAGGGTTATACTTCGAGACAAGGCTTGAGATATAGCTGGGGACAGAGTTGTGGATGCCTTTATAAGTGGTTGTTAATATTTAGAATTTTATCCTTTGGGCTATTGGAAGCCAGTGCAGGGATTGACCGGGGGGGTGGGAGGGGGGGGAGTTGCAGACACTGAGCGTTTGGTTAGGTGGTTGAGTCTAGCAGCTGCATTCATGATAGACTGAAGGGGGATAGCCTGTCTAGAGGTAAGCCAATGAGGAGGGAGTTGCAAAAGTCAAGACAAGACATAACAAGGGAGTGGATGAGAAGTTTTGCGGATTCATTGGTGAGGAAGGGGCGTATTTTGGAGATGTTATGAAGGTGATGGCGGCAGGATTTGGATGTGGGGAAGAAAGGTGAGGTCCGAGTCAAGGATTACACCTGGGTATGGCATTTTTAAAGACAATACATGTGAGAGACTTCACTTAGAGGGTTATTCATGAAGGAGCCAAATGACTAAACCAAAGCATCGGCTAATCCTTCGGCTCACTTCAGTTCAGCCGAACCGGAGAGCTGCTGTACGGTCTATTCACAACAGCCCGTACAGCAGCCCAAGGCAGCCGAATGGCTTAGCTGAGCCATACGCATATGCTTTGGCTCAGCAGAGCCGAAGTCACAGTTGAAGCGGAGAGAATGGTCTGCTGAAGCAGATTGTTCTTCCTGAAAATGTAAACAACTGGGCGGCGCCAGCCATGACATCATGGCTGGCTCCACCCAGTTGTTGTCATTCATTGGAAGCTCAGCGTCCTTGGGTTATTTGAGGAGACTGGATTGCCACTGAATGACACCAACAGGGCGGAGCCAGACATGACATCACAGCTGGCTCTGCCCAGTTGTTTTGATTTGGCCCACCCAATTGACAGGTGGTGGCCAAATCAAAAAAATAGGCGGAGCCAGCAGTGATGTCACAGCTAGCTTCGACGATTTGTTTACTTTTTGCCGCCACTTGTCATACAGGTCATTTTGCTGCGTGTGTTTGGTGAGTGCAGACAGGCTTTTTTTTATTTTGGCGAGTCTGCATCAGCATTGATAACGCTGGATGCCGTGATTGCCATGGATTACTATTACCCATTACTCATTTACAAGGGGGCAGCATCTCAGTGCCCCTTATTAAAGGGTGTACCTGGATGCAAATAAGCCCCCCTGCCCACAACCAACAGGTCAGGGCTATGGCAGAAGAGGCCCTTATCCCCATCAGCAGTACCAAGGGCATGTGGCAAGATACGGTGCTGGGAGGGCTCCGCTCGCTTGTCCCCCCTTTCCTGCCCTCCCAGGCCTTTCCTCAGATTAAGGGTCTGATTAGGAATTTTAGAGGGAACCCCTATTTTCTTGAGTGTGGGTTTCCACCTTAATTTCTGACCAGACAAAAATGGCCTGGTATGACTTTGGAGGGGGAACCCTATGCATTTTGTTTTACTTGGAGTCCCTTCTAACTTCCCTAAATATGGATCTGGAGGGGGACCCAACCCTTTTTTTAAAATTAACTTGTCATTGGAGGTAGCGAGCAGAATAACCGAGCCAAATTCTGCTTGGCAACATTCGGCTATTTACTCACTGCCATTCGGCCCTATGGGAATAGGGTGAACAGCAGTGAGCAAATTGCCGGGGGATGTTTGGCTGGACCGAAGCCAGCTGATGTATGGTTGATTTTAGCTGATGTATGGCTGAAATCAGCCGTACAGGGACAAAGTGAATAGCTGAACAGCGAACTACAGCTTGGTTATTCTCTCGGCTGCCTTTGGCAGCTTATGAAATCTCCTCTGTCTGTTTGGGGAGATTTCATTTCACTTCTTGTCCCAAATCTGCAACAAAAAAAGGGGAAATATCATCAAGATGAAAATGCACCTACTAAAAAAACCTAACATAGCGTATGGCCAGCCAAACTGTGTTTTCCTCTGCCTGTCACTACGGCTCAGCTGAGCCGAAGCATATGCGTTCAGCTCGGCTGAGCCGTTTGGCTGCCTGTGGCTGCTGTACGGGCTAATTTAAATAGCCTGTACAGCAGCCCTTCGGTTCGACTGAACTGAAGGGCAGAGGCAGCCGAAGTGAGCCAAAGGATCAGCCGAAGCTATGGCTGGATCCTTTGACTCTTTAGTGAATAACCCTTTAAGTGAGGGGAACTTTAAACAGCAACACAGACAGAAATAAAAAGTATTGTCTTCAGTAGAGTAGGGGGAGGCTAAAACATCTGTCAGATTTGTATTTCTTGATTGATTTTTTTTTCACTGACATTTGTTTGAGTCACTGTTTTTTTATTTTTTTTACTCTTTATATCTGATCATTGTTTTAGCTCGGCAGATTTGTATTTCTGTTTGTGCCCTTTTTTATGATTTACCTTTACTTCCTATTTGGTTAAACTGTTCTCAGGAGGACAAGAAGCCTGTAACAGAACCCCAAAGAGCAGAAGTTCTAACCTTTCCCCACACATGTGGAAACCAGAAAAAATGTTTGACATTTAATGTAACAACCATTTTTTTTGTTCTTTCTAGATTAGTTACGGAGCTAGAGATACTTTACTAAGTGACAGAAAGATGTTTCCAAACCTTTTTCCGGACAGTTCCAGATAATGAGATGCAATATGTGGCCATAGTGAAGTTACTGAAAAGGTTGAAGTGGAACTGGGTTGGGATCATTACATCTGATGATGAATATGGAGAGAGGGAGATCCAACAACTCAGCAAACAGTTAACTAATCATGGAATTTGTATTGAATTTAAGATCATGGTATCTGTGAAGAATCATGATACAATCCCTCTAGATCTTCAGACCTCAACTACTGAAGTTCTTATTATTTGTGGCTTAATTAGCAGAACTTATTACACGTTTGTTTTCCGTAGAGTTCCTTATCACAGGGATAAAACATTTATCATTCCTGATTCTTGGTCAATGGATGCAGATTTTTTTTTATAAGTAACTGCAGTTTGGTGTTTTCAAGTCCCGATCCCTCTATAGTGAGAATGGAGGAATATTTTGATAGTATTACCCTCTCAAGCCACCCGGATGACCCGATACAGGAGGATATTCTCATAACTGAATACCGCTGTGTTTCAAGAAATCCAGAGAAGAACTTTCTAATTCTACTCACAGTTCACTGTGTTCTTCGTAACTGCACTTTGGGGAGTTTAAAAAATGATTTATATTTTCCTGATGATAAAACTCCTTATAGAGTGTTTCTTGCAGTCAACATATTGGCTCAAGCTTTGCATGACATATATATCTCTTCACAAATAAAAGAAATGGAAACTGAGGTGAAACTGAGGTTATCCAGCCTTGTTCATAAGGTGAGTGTATTCAACTTTATACACACTGTCTCTTTGCCGATTCAGAGCAAAGTGCAAGTCTTGGTGCAAAGGTACCTTCCAACCCTCGTAAACATACCTAGGTAGCAATCTATTTCATGTGCCTCTTCTATTTAAACACTAAAACATAAAAGACCATAACGTACAGCTTCACCTTCCTCAAATAAAAAAAGTATTATAAATGTAATTACTTCTACCTCAAACCATGAGGTACAACAATCCTTTACCACTCGACACATTCAACACTGGAGCCCAAACTACATAATGTTATATATAAACCCGCCCCCTGCTTTGCCATTATACATATGTTTGAGATGTTAATAGCAGCCCCTGTGAGATTGAACACTGTGTTATGTATGCTGTACTATGAAGAGTAATTACTGATTTGTTTAGGTTTATAACTCGGCAACTTAATTGCTAGACTGATGGTGCTGCTGCATCAGTATGATTATGGATGAATCACAACATTCTGATGCTATTGCTGTTGGCTGATGAAGAGTAGCCAATACTTTCCATAGGCTAGATAAAAATAATGATCTGCACACTGATGAGTGATAAACAGTTACTGCTGGTTTGGTTTTAGACCAGTGATGCACAATGTCTATGTGGGAGGTCTTAGTGTTGACTGAGTTAATCTGGCCATTGATAGCACAAATCAGTTGAAATTTGACCTATGGCTTGCCCTGGAAACCAAAGCCTTTGATCCCATCCAACCTGAGGCTCCACAAAAAAGTATATTTAAAAATCAACTCAATCAGATGGAAAATTTTCAGCCAAATAGGGACTACATCTTATCAGGCACAGTCACTATCTGCCAGCACTATTTTATTTAGGAGAATGTAGGTGACATGGCTGCCTGAATGCAAAAGTTAACAGTGAATGAGAGAAAATAAAGTTGTCTATGGACAGCTCTATGCTGCAGATACCTTTTTGTTAAATACGTTGTTACATTTGCAAACAGAAAATCCTCAACAAAGATATTAATTACTGTTCAAGTGAGAGATACATATAATCACAACCAGCACTGCCATTTGATGTACTAAGCAGAATCCCATTGACCTCCAAAGTGTATGAACATAGGATGTATAAGCTCTCCTGGGGATTAAGGTTCCTTTAGTACTCTTCCCACTGCTCAACTCTGCCAAGGATCTGTGCACTGAGGCTGGTGGCAGATGCCAGCACACACACCCCTGCTGTTATTAGCCTGATATGCTCACATAATGCCTTTATTTTGCTTTCCTGTGTCTCTAGTTACCAAGCTTACCATACATGAATCAGTCCTGATGAAAATAGGAGAGATTACAACATCACAAGTGTTTAGGGATATACAGGATCATACAAATACAGCACAATGTATAAACTATGAAAAATGCTTAAAACCTCCAGAATGATGTGTTTTGTCAATAGACTTCATCTGTAGTCCTCAATGCAGTCGTTTGATGAAAACAGGCCATCTTTCTATTCTGCGTTTCCTAAACTCACACAGGTTACCCCAGTAGGCATGGATTCCATGGATTTCCAAAAAATCCTGGGGTCCCTGGAGCCCTGAATACATTTTTGTTCCCCCTTCCTCTACATGACAAAGCTCAGACTTTCTGATTGGCTACTAAGGAATTGAATAATACATCATGGAAGGAAACAGAGATAATTGCATGCTATTCAATGTATAGAAGTTCCAGGTATATTTAAGGATCCCTGGCATGAGAATGGATAGGTGAAAATTTGCATAGGATTTGACAGGCTATCATGCAAACCTATTACTTTGTGCAATAATGAATTTGGAAGCATCAAGAATTAATTGTTAAATCTGTAACTATGTTTTATATCCATGGGTACTACATATATAGCATTCTTGAGTCTTGATTCATTTAATGGTTCTGTATTTTTTAAGGTATCCCGCTATGTATACTCAGTACACTACATGGATCCACATAACAAGGAAATATATTTTAAAGAAAAGGGAGATCTGCCCAGCCCACTGGAAATTGTAAATTGGATAACACAAGTTGAAGACAAAAATATCACATATTGGAGACGTGTGGGCCACTTTGATGGGTCTCTTCCAGAAAATCAGCAACTTACTCTCACACCACAACTAATATCATGGAAACGTGACCAGGTGACAGAAATTAAAGGAAGCCAATACTATGAGAAGACATGCATAGTCATTGGGGACTCATGTTCCTTTTTAAATCTGAAGGTCACTGGGAATCATGACAATCCAAAGGATCTAATGCTTCTTGAGTCTTTGACCTAGAAAAAATATGTAGATCAGAAATTCTGATATTCCTCTGACTACATAATTTACAAATGTTTTTCTGGGTTGGTTATCAATAATTTTTTGAGGTCAAAGATAAAAGAGCAACTAACACTGTCAGAAGGAGTTCAGCCGTAGCAGCCTACATGTTCCTCCCAGTACAGGTTTCTATTTTTTCTGAACATATTTCTTATAGTGCACCTGTGCCCAAACAAGCAGTAAAAGAGATGTAAAACCCATGAGCCCATGCCATTTCAGCAAAGATATGCATAATGGATAATTCTGTGTATTCATATAGAACTTTATCTTGGAATCCAGCAGAAAGGCGATCACTTTAAACCATTAGATCATCGGGAATAAAAATTACCCCTCCCATGAGGTTTTTTTAAAAATGATAAACAAGCAGATCTTGGGAAATTATGTACTGTATATCCCTTTTCTCCCACAACACATGGTCAAATATTTCCCCTCGTTGCTTACATAAACAGTCCCTCTAAGTTAAAACTTCCTGCCACCGCACTGTGCCACAAAGCATCTGTTATTGCCAGAAACAAACTTGTGCATTTATACTTCACATCCATACCATTCAATAGACCATCAGATAATATCATCTGAATATCCTTTAAATTGGTAATGAATACAATATGGTCATCACATTTCTAACTTTATGCCGCCTGCTTTACTCACAAATAAACAAATGACAAGTCATCAACATAGAGATTATCAGAATGCTACTGTGTATGTCCATATTCCTCCCTTACCTTATATTCTGTATGCACATGATAAACATGTATCTCCTATTTAGGGCGGCAAGCTCAATTTAGTGGCCAGTATTACCTACTGCCACTTTGCTCAGACCTTCCATTGAGTTATTGAATATATATATATATATATATATAGTGAAAATACAGGGAACGAGGATAAGGAGTATGGGTAGGTACTGAAACAAAGTGTACCACCTTCCCCCTATGATTAGACACAGGCTTTGACAGGATAATATTCATATATAAACACAATTTCAGTAACAGTCTTAAACGCCAAAGAGGTCTGAGAGCTACTATAAAAAACCAGAGAGAAGTACTTTCCATCTTGCTACCAACTGAAAAAGGCCCACAGAATTAACTCCTTAAAGTTTGGTTAAAATTCCCCCTCCATGCACTCACATTCAATGGGTGAATACCTTTTGCCTTTCATTTTTGAGGGATGTATTATTGACAAATAGCAAAATGGACTGCCAGGGGACTTTCCTCATTGCCTGAGGCAATGTCTAATACTGCACATGGAGGAGGCATGAAAAACACAATTAGCTGCTGTTAGCAAGTAAAATGCCTTAGTCATCTCTTTTATTACATTTTTTATCATGTCCACATCTAAAAAATCATAAAACTGGTTATAGGTAAGACAAATATCCTTTAAATGTATTATTTAATTTATTTAAAATAAATTAGCAAGTCTCAACTCATTCCCCCTCCATTCAGTTAGAAGATAGTTACATAGTTGTTGAGGTTGAATAAAGACACAGGTACATCGAGCTCCACCTATGTGAGAGTGTGTGTGTGTGTGTGTGTGTGTATATGAGTTACTAGGACTATCTGTACCCCTGTATATTGTAATTTCTGATGAAAGTATCTCAAATGTTCTTGAATGAGTCAATGTTAAAAGAAGGAGTGTTTCGCTCCTGGAGATACAAAGCTCTAGTAGTTACCCTTTAAAAGGAGGTTTGTCTACCAATTCCGTAACCAAACAATATTGCAAAAGAAAGGAGGGGTTGGACCCACCCAATAGAGTGGGTGGTCCAAAGGGTTAACTAAGGAAGGGACGAATCATATAAAATAATGTAGAAAATGCTTTTATTTTGAGTAGAAAAAATAATTAAATACAGCCAAGGACTTACTGCAGTGAGTTTAAAAGCAAACAGATACTAAAAGCTTGGTCATAGGTATGACCAACGGTGGATTTTAAGTTGACCGTAAAAGTTTAAACATTGAGCACAAAATTAAACCATCAACCAGCAGACTTGCATGAAACAAAAAGCTCTGGGTCAAGCCAGGAAGGTATCAACCATGAATAAACATATAATGACATTGGCAGTGAATTGCGACAGTGTAAACCATGAATTGATATTTTGTTGCACAGGGGTTAACCCCGTAATCAGCAATACAGAGGTGAGTTGTAAATACTGCCGATTTTTTAAAAGATGGGAGATGGATCATCTGTTATTGATCATGGATTGCCTGAATCTCTCAGTGGAATTCCCTTTGGATTAAAATGTTCCAGTGTCATGGGGTGATTGACTTGCCGGATGTTGTTTGGTTTATAGATTAGGATGTAATTGACGTATTAGTCGAGCCGTGGATGTTCATTACGTTGGGAACTGTACTGTGAGTCTTCCCCTGAGTGGTGAAGCATTAGGGGGTATTTATCTTGATAAAATATGAGTGAAATAAAGGTAGTCCTACTCACAGTTGTAAGGTGTCAGTTCACCGGCGTCTTTCCCTAATCACTTCCCATGTGCTTGTGGTTTAGGTTTACGGATCGAGTCCAGGGTCTCCACTCTTGCTGGTAGATTCTATGCAGACTTTGCATGTAACTGAAAAGTAGCGGCGTGGCCCAATTTAGTTGATCCCGGGTGTAAGTCAATGCTGCTAGTCGGTTCAAAACGTGCTGTAAATGTAAGGAGTCGAGGTAGAGTATCCTCAGTGCTCTCGGACGTCCACCTGGGTAGATGTGTGGCGTCTACGCGTTTCGCCCCTCCTCTTGGGGGCTTTGTCAGGACATACAGACCTCTAGGAATGGGACATGTATATTCACCGTCCCCACCTGTAGAACATCAGGCTTGCTAGTATCGATACAGACATTTTCCCTTTAACCAAAAATACATTGTTGTGTTAACTGGAAAAAATAGAGGGGGGGGGGTGGTGAAATGGACCCAACTTTCGTGTAGTCATATGTGAGGATAAATACAGGAAAATAGTAAAACAACGCAAAACAAACAAAAGTTAAACAGTGTGCTAATAGACGGATGCCCTCAAAGATTTCTTAGAGAAACCTCTACCTGGGGAATGGAGTTTCACAGTTGTACTTCTCTTACAGTAAAAATCCACTTTGCAGTTTGAGTAAAACCTTTTCTTCCAGTTTGAGGTGGTGGCCTCTTCTTTTCTTAAGTAAACTAACAGTAAACAGTTTATTGCTGACTCTGCCACCATCATAAAACAATTTGTACCTTACAATCATGTTCTATCTTAATCACCTCTTTTCCAGAGATTCCAAAGTTTAATCTTTGCAATATTTCCTCATAACTTTGCCATCTAACCCCTTCATTAGTGGAGCAGCCGTGCATGGCAACCAATCAGATTCTCTCTTCAAATTATTCAGTTAAGATTTGAAAATGAAGGAGAGAAGCTGAATGGTTGCCATTCACAGCTGCTCCAGATTTTTGTCTGCTCCAGTTTTGATCAATTCCCTTCAATGTGTCTCTAGCCTCTCTAAAGGTGGCCATACACTGTACAACCATCGCAAGACAGCCCATCTTGGACAGGCAGATCGTACTCTCGATCATCGCAAGCCCGTCCCCCTGAGGGGCGGGCTTACGATGACTGCAATGAGGGGCGGGCTTAAGATGACTGCAAACGGGCTGTGTGCGCGTGCGCACACCGGCCCGTTCGGCAGTTGTCGAACTAGCAGGCCACTAACTCGCCGAGAATCGTACAATTCCCGGCGGGTTTTCTAGCCTGCTGGTTCGACGGAAGAAGTGAATACCCTCTACTCCTTAAGTAAACAAGAGCCTTTGCATATCATGTTGTTCTCCTAGGAAAATTGAGGAAGGAAACTGGCCAGCTGAGAATAAAGGTGCCCATACACTGCTTGATTCTCGTACGAGAATCGCGTGAAATCCTGCGATCGTACGAGAATCGAGCAGTGTGAACGGAGACGTGCAACCGTTTCTACTGTACGATTTTCGGCTGGTTTGAACGGTGCTCGGGAGACAAATGCCGAACGGGCCGGTGTGCGCACGCGCACACTGCCCGTTCAGCATTGCGGTCATCGTAAGCCCGCCCCTCAGGGGGGTGGGCTTGCGATGATCGAGAGTATGATCTGCTTGTCCAAGATGGGCAGATCGTATGTTTTTTTAATCACTTTACAACCGTTGCAAGACTAAGGTCTTGCGATGGTTGTACAGTGTATGGCCACCTTTAGACCCAAAGCTGCAATTACACCCAAACACACATGTGAGAATATTATGTAACATGGCTAAAAAAACATCAATGTAAGATAAATTAATTTGACTTTTTCTTTGCAACCAGTTTAAATAAGTTGTGATTATAATGAGCAGTTCACTGGTGAGTTTAATTTTTTGGTCTGAGGATGTTGCTTAAAAACTACATTCAGCTACAATGAGTAACATTCATTTCTTTTAATTTTTATAGTTTTACAATTGTTCTATATGGTATTTGTGATGGTTTTGTGATGGTTTATATTTCTTTAATATTAAGTTATTAATTAAATATGTTTATATATTTAGTATAATATATTATTATATATATATATATATAGATATAGATATATGTATATATATATCTCTCTATATATATATTTAGTTAAAAATGTTGTCATTATAAATAGCAGTTCATTGCTTGGTTTCATTATTTTTGTCTGAGGATGTCATTTTACAAACCACATTTAGTAACATTAATTTCTTGGAATGTGGTCTTTTGTAATGTAATAGTTTTCTGAATACTATTTGTAATGATTTATATTCTTTGTTATCTTAGGTCCCAAGAGGTCGATGTTCTGCAGAATGTCTTCCAGGGTTTAGAAAAGCTCTAAGGGAAGGGTATCACGTATGTTGTTATGACTGTGTTCCATGTTCAGAGGGAGAAATATCAATCCATTCTGGTAATCTTTATGTTCCTTGAAAACTCAATGGAAATGTATTTCAGTTTTAAATATTGAAACTAAATAGGGGGAGGGGTTATACACTAAAGAGCCAAAGGATTTAGCTAAATATTCAGCTAATTCTTCGGGCTTGCTTTGGCTGCAGATACATTTCGGTTCAGCTGAACCTTAGGGCTTCTGTACGTGGTATTCTCAATAGCATGTACAGCAGCTGAATGCAGCTGAAGTGAACAACCGAAGGCAGCAAGCTGAATGAACATGCAAAGCCAAACAAACAGCTGGAGTGGGGAAAACGGTCCACCTAAGCGGACTAAATCCCTGAAAGTTGTTAAAAATAGAATAAGAAAAACATTGTGGAGATCCCCTCCGAAATCATACCAAACCCTTTAGGTCCAGTAAGAATGTTAGGGAGACCCCAATGTCAACAACACAAAATTCAACAAATTCAGGCCAGACCCTTTAGATCTGCTATAAATTATAGGGGGGACCTAACACCAAAAAAGGGGTCCCCCCACAATCACATAACAATCACTGGCCTGGAAGGGCAGGACAAGGGGAGACTAGTGAGCACTCCCCCACCCTGCACCATACCAGGTTACATGCCCTCGATATTGGGAGGGTGCATTTCTAGGTGGGGACCCCCTGGAAAAGTCCCTTTTCCTTATGCCAATGAGGACAAGGGACTCTTTTCCACAACCCTGGCCCAGTGGTTGTGAGGGTCTGTGGGTAGGTGGGCTCATCTACATCTGCCAGATGCCGCCCCCCTTGTGAATGATTAAGGGGCAGTTGTTACCCCTACTTATTCACACAAAAGTACAGAAAAGGTAAATAAAAACACCACACTTTGAAAAAGTCCTTAACTTAAACAAAAAAATACAGTTTTTGAGAATCTAAAAAATTGTCCAACACTGTAATCCATCGGCAATCACGTCATCCAGCAATGTAATCCATTATCAATCACAGTGAATGTTGCCCGCCGACTTGCCAAAATAAAAAAAGTACTGCCACCCGCCACGCTGCCCACTACCACTGACCATTTGCTGCAAAATGACAGGTCTGGGCTGGATGTGAATAAGTGGGTGGAGCTAGTTGTGACATCACAACTCACTCCACCCTTTTGTTTTCATTCCATGACAGCTCACTCCACCCATTTGTTTATTAGTTATTTGAGGACAGTGAGCTGTCATGGAATGAAAATGATGGCACACCTCTACTGGCAGCAGGCAGCAGCTGCCATTCATTAAGTAGGAGGGGCAAGAGTAAGTTTGATCAACTTAGCTTACCTCTTCCTCCTGACTGACAATACTACTATGCAGGGGGCAGAGGCTGTGTCATCATGCAGGTTTGTGGTTCAGTGCCATCAAGGAGAGAGTGATAAAGCTTTCTGAAAATAAAGGAAAACACCTAAAGAGAAAGTAAACAAATGCAGCCACTACAATTACCACTACAATTAAGTTGTAGTAAGATGCAATATATTACATTTTTATTTTGGGGTTCAGATACACTTTAAGTGTTATTTTTGACCTGACATATCATTTAAGAGTTCTTAAAAAAACACAAATGTTTTGTAAGCTCAGAAATGATACAATCCAGAGATGGCCAGGCAGCTAGATTGTGTAACAGAAGATTGACAATGGCTTTTTTTGTGTTTGTCTTAGTACGATAAGTATTTTATGATAAACCCTTTGTGACTGCAATATTACTTAATGGGGCTAATTTACTGAAGACAAAGACTGTTCACTTAGCAAGGACATTTTACCTTCACTTAGTGAATGTGGTCAAAATGTCCAATCACATTCAAGGAACATAAAAAAAAGTGTTTTTGCTTGCACATGATTGGACTATGGAAGTCAGCAGAGCTTCACATCATTCATTAACCTCTGGGAAAATTCCCCTGCAAAGTGTTAATGTCCTAGTAAACTGAACAGCCTGTTTGACTTTAGTAAATCAACCCCAATAAGTCAAAATGCAAAGTGTGCCGTGCTGTGAGAATATGAATTTACCTTCCTGCTGAGAACTAGGAATGCACATATGTTTGTGTTCTGAGTTTTCATACCCACTGTCAGTTGGAGAGATGAGCCATAGAGGTATTGTCTAGTTATCTGTCACATACCAACACTGGTGACCCAGGTCTTGGTGTCTAAGCTTCAATAATCTCTGGCCACAAGAAGGTTGGGTGTCAGCACTCATTGTAAATTATGCACATTTTTCAGTATATTTTTCTTCTACAGATAGTGAAAACTGCCAGATGTGTCTTGAAGATCAATGGCCTAATGAGGCTAGAAATATTTGTGTTGCCAAACTTTGTGAGTATTTGTCATATGAGAAGGATGTAATGGTTGCTTTTTTTTCTGCATCTTCAGTCATATTTTCTGCTACGTCTCTCTCTATACTTGGAATATTTTTTTGGTTTCAGAGCACTCCCATAGTCAGAGCCAATAACAGGAACCTCAGCTTCATTCTGCTCTTCTCTCTCATGCTGAGTTTCCTTTCTGTTTTCCTGTTCATTGGACATCCGGTGGATATAACTTGTATGCTGCAACAAGTCGTCTTTGGAATTGTCTTCACAGTCTCTCTGTCTTCTATCCTAGCCAAAACCATCATGGTTTTTATTGCTTTTAAAGCCACCAGACCTGGAAGCTCCTGTAGGAAATTGGTGGGAGTCAAACTTCCCAATACAGTCCTTTTGTTATGCTCATTAATTCAGGTTATGATTGCTGTTTTCTGGTTGTCCATCTCTCCACCATTTCAAGAGTATGACATGCACTCTTCTGCTGGAAAGATCATAATTCAGTGTAATGAAGGGTCAGTTGTTGGGTTCTACTCTGTGTTGGGTTATATGGGGCTTCTGGCAGCTGTGAGCTTTGTTCTGGCTTTCATGGTGAGGACATTACCGGATAGTTTTAATGAGGCCAAGTACATCACCTTCAGCATGCTGGTCTTCTGCAGTGTCTGGATTGCCATGATCCCGGCCTATCTGAGCACAAAAGGAAAGTTATACTATGTAACTATGTATTTTCTCTGTGTGTAATTACTTTTAAAAGGACTGTTATTATTTGTAGTATTATTATTATTATTTACTAATGATAATATTATTCATACAATAACACATGATTATAGTCATGGTCTCAGAACTCCTGGTATCTTAACGTTTCTGTCTACATATTAGTCTAGAAAAAAATGGGCCTAAATACTAGGGATGTTCAGATACCAGTGCCGATACTTAGCATTTGCATGAGAACTATGAGGGTTGCAGCTGGGACCTGGCTCTGGTGCTACACCACTGTTCTGAAATCATTAGTCTGTATTGTTTTAGAAAAACTGTCACATGACAATAAACAAAAATGTATCAGTACTTGTACTTGAAAAAATGGTATAGGTGCATTCAAGATATATAATTATAATTATTATCGGGTTCTACTCTGTGTTGGGTTATTTGGGGCTTCTGGCAGCTGTGAGTTTTGTTCTGGCTTTCATGGTGAGGACATTACTGGACAGTTTTAATGGGGCCAAATATATCACCTTCAGCATGCTGGTGTTTGGTGTCTGGATTGCCATGATCCCGGCTTATCTGAGCACCCGAGGGCAATCCATGGTGGCTGGGGAGATATTCACCATACTAGCCTCCAGTGCTGGAGGACTTCCCAAAAATGTACATTCTTTTTGTAAAGCCAGAGAAGATTTAAGGAAAACTCACGCTAGTGACACCTATTTAATAAAACAAAAACACTTATAAGGATGTACACTGAAATAAATATTTTAGCAATTTGGCCATCCAAATAAACAATTTTATATTGTAGTTTTGTTTAAATAAAAGACATAAAAATACAAATAAATAATACATTCTCTATAAGTTTAATCCTGTAATATCCCAAATTCATATTGTTTTTGTATATTTCCTACCCCAGCACGTCATGCTGCAAGTATCCTCCTGAGGTCTAAACTATTTCCCTGAATATTGATCATCTGCAATCTATATCAACACCTGCCCATATAATCTAATACCTCCCCTTCCAGTGGCTTTATACTTTATGGCCAAAAGTTTTTAGACACCTGACAATCACACCTATATGAGCTTAATGGACATCCCATATCCAACATATAGGGGGTTATTGACTAAAGGGTGAAGAGTTTGGAGAAGGCAGGAGAAGTGAACAATCTAGGACACAATAGCTGATTTGTAAAAATTCTCCAATTCAGCTCACTTTCCAGTTCAGCTATGTTGTCTTAGATTGTTCACTTCTCCTGCCTTCTCCAAACTCTTTACCCTTTAGTCAATAACCCCCAATAACATTAATATAGAGAGGCCCACCCTTTGCAGCTATAATAGTTCTTACTATCCTGACAAGACTTTTCACTCATTGTTTGAGCTTTTCTGTTTGGGAATTTAGGAAGCAACCTTCAGGACTACCCAAATGCCACACAATAAGGTCATTGATGGGGGGCAATTTTTCAGCAGTTTTTTTATTTGTTATCATGTAACGACCGTATTAAAATGAAAATTAAATTTGATCTCTTCCTATGAAAACTTGTATTAACTAGCAAAAGTATTCCTGGTCACCAAATGGACAACCAGAACATTGTCCACACAGAAGATGTGTGGACAAGAATTGGATTGCTGGTCAGATTACATTGGCTGAAAGGAACCAAAATGCTCTCAACAAACATACTCCATGGTGCTTTCTTAGAAAAGATGTGCATGTCATTACATAAAATCCCCCCAGATGTATCGCTTATTGCTCCTTTAGTTTAGTGCTTTATGTAAATTGGCATATCTCTACTACCCACTTAAAATAGAACCATGGCCAGGCCAAGAACATTCAAATATGTAAAAATTCTTACCAAGAAGGTAATTAAGCTTTAAGTCCTTGCTGACCTTTGTAGCTGCAGCCACTATGGAGAAATCCATGCTCAAATTCTCAAGCACAGCAGTGAAGTTATTCAAGTTGGGACTCAGCACTTTCCTCTTCCTGTGTACCTGCTTTGTGATTACTTTAGAGATCAGAAGGATGGACGACTGCCAAGAGAATTATCGGGAGGTGAGTCCGAATTAAATTAAAGTACTTCTGCTGGAAATTTTGAGGGTAATTTACTCCACAGTGCATGTAGCTACAAAGATGAGTAAGGGCTTGTTTGAAGGTCCAGAGCCTGACCACAGATCTACATAAAGGCTTAAATACTTAAAAGCACCTCTGTCAAGTTTTTATTGTTATTAATATGTGTGCCTATTGGGAAGATTTCCCAAGAAGACATGAATGCCACTCAAGGAGATTGACTCACCAATGCCTCCAGTATAAAATCAACTTTCAGACTCACTTGTTGCACTCCAGTGAATTAGTCCAAAAAGAAAATGAATGATTGCAGCTGCTGTAAATATTCAAATAAATATGTAAATAAATCAAACCCACTGGACTTGCTGTATTTTTTAAAGACGTTTCGCTGGTACTTCTGACTAGCTTTCTCAATTCAGAATGACTTGTACAAAAACATTTCTGGGAATATATATAGTGAATGTTTCACGAAGTAACTTAATCTGTTCATCATAACCAGCATGTGGTCAAATATCTCATGGAGGTAAGGTGTTGATTGCATTTACATGATTAGAACTAGCAGGTGTTATTAAGCTGCCCAGGGAGAGGTGCTTCTAATGCACCATTATGACCATAATGTAAGAAATGCTCAATGCTGCAATAAATATCACCCAGCACTGATGCCAATTGAGGAGAAATACACCCAAAACAGAATAGAAGCCAATATCTGACTAATCATAACACTGAATTATGATCTTGCAAGGAGAGGAAAGTGTATATGTATCCTGGTAGAGATGATGATAATCAAGAGATTAATAGATCTTTGTTTAGAGCAAACAGGGCCGCCGTCAGGGGGGTATGGCCGATGGTGATGTAAGGGGCCCGGGCAGCCTTAGGGGCCCGTGAACCTTACTTGGGTATCGGACGTAGAAGTGACAGGCAAGGAGGTGGAGGCGGCCGGGCCCCCGCAGCACAGGAGGAGGCCGGGGCCCGTCTCCGTTGTCCCCAGGGGGTCTCCACTGTTTATTAGATTTTTAAAGATGGCTGCCGCGAGTAGCGGTGGCCATCTTTAAACCTGGCAAGCGCCCACATCTCATTTAATATATTGCGGAACAGGCAATATATTAAATGAAAATCATGCCCTGGAGGTCCAGTGAAGAATTAGTATGATCTGCATCTCTTGCTGATGCAGACCATACTGATCACCCCCTCGTGGTGCCGCCACTGATTGGCAGGGATTGATTAGTATGGTCTGCCAGAGTGCATCACTGATCCTCCACTGAAGCCCAGGGATGCAGCCCCCCTTCCTGCAGGAGAGGGGGTCATTTTTAAAAATAACTTTTATTGTTAGTGTGTGTGTGATGTGTTTTAATGAGTGTGTGTGATATGTGTGTGTGTTTCATTACGCGTGTGATTTTTTTAAAACCACTTCACGCGGGTTCACGTAACTGTAAGTCATCCGCTGGAAGCGGTTATACCAAGAACATGGCTGCTCCTGCAGCCATGTTCTTGGTACAGTGTTAAACAGCTGGCTATTGCTGTTTAAATACAAGCGATCCAGCGTCTGTACAGGCGCTGGATCACTTGTACAGTGCGGCCCCCCTCCACGGCCGCCGCCAGCTTCCTGGGCTCATCTGTCCCTCGTGTGAGCCCAGGCCGGGCGTGGAGGGTCTCCCCTGACAGATCAGAGGCGCGATCAGTGGCTTCTAGCTGCAGATCTCTCCTCCGATCACTGGACCCGCTCACACCACTTGCAGTGCGTTTCCGGCCCGATTTTGGCCGGAAAACACTGCATCACATTGAGGGCGGCACACTTTTTGCCGGGCAGGAGGGGGATTAGCGGGCCATTGAAGTGAATGGCGCTGTAGTAACGCCCTCCGGCCGCAATGCGATCGCCCACACAGCATCGCAGGGCACATTGTGCCTGCAGTGCGTTCTGGTGCAGTCAAAATGCTGCAAGCAGTATTTTGACCGCACTGGATCGGACTGCAGGCACAATGTGCCCTGCGATCCCATGCGGGCAATCGCATTGCGGGCAGAGGGTGTGGCTACGGCACCATTCACTTCAATGGCCCGCCACACCCCCTCCTACTCGGCAAAAAATTGAGTCGACCACAATGCGATGCAGTGTGTTCTTGCCGTAATTGGGCCAGAACACACTGCAAGTGATGTTAACGGGCTCTTAGAGCCAGAGGATAAAGCAGATGAAGCAGATCTCTGCTCCATCAGCTTCTTTGGGGTCCCTAGGTGACATTTGGGGTATGAAAGACCCCTGATGTCTCCATAAAGAGGACCAGTCACATTATTATATTATCTATTACATAGTGGGCTTTTTAGCCCCCTATGTAATAGCAATAAAGCTGAGTGTAAAAATAAAAAATTGTAAAAATTAAAGTAACAATTTTTGAAGGTTCCCCTTTCCCCATGTGCAGGCACATACAATTAGAAACATGCATTGGATACGCCTAAATGTGAAAAACAAAAATTGCGCCACACATGTTATGTATCGTCACGAACGTCGCATTGAGAGCAATAATTCTCAGCCCATCAATCACTGATAGCATTAACTGATGAGCCGTAAAAGCATTTAAAGCGTTGCCTATGGGAAATGTTGGTTATTGTAGTTTTTTGCGGTTTCCCCGGCGTGACCCCGTCTTTTTTATTTTACCAAATTGCCCATTATATTCTGTTTCTGTGCACTAAATTTCATTTTAGTGTATGTTATTCTAAAAACACTTGTTTTAACATGTGATAAACAAATGTGATAAACATTTGCGCAAATACCGTGCAACATAAAAAATTGCAACTAACATCTTTTTATTCTATAGGGCCTCTGCTTTCAGAAAATATATAATTGTTTGGGGGGTCTGAAGCTTGTTTCTAGCCAAAAATTCAGATTTTTTCATGTGTGTGCGCAACTGTAAGAAATTGCTCCGGGCAGCAAGTGGTTAATGAGTGTATAAATATTTGAATGTGTGTGTTTCCTTATTGTGCCTGAGGCAGTGATGACGCTGAACATTTTTTAAACCCGAGCGTCCGAACTGCACAGCAATACTAAAGTTATTTTTAGTGTTGGTAATTTGAGATAAATAAATTGATTTTACGTCCCAGTTTGGACACTCGGGTTCAAAAACATTCGCCATCACTATCCTAGTCTGACAGCGACGCAGACGAGTGGCCATAGGAAGATGACGGATAGGTGACGGAAGTGACGGGGGATCACGTCACTTCCGTCACTGTATGGTGTGCTCTGCAGGGTCACTTTCAGGTGGGCTGTGTGGGGTCTCAAGTGGGTCCTGTGTCCAGCGTGTTACTAAGCCCTGCGTCCAGTGCGTTACTAAGCCCTGTGTCCGGCGCATTACTAAGCGCTGTGTCCTTCTTATGGACTGTCTACAACCTTAGGACACAGCCCAGATAAAGCTATAGGGAATTGACGGGGGATCACGTCACTTCCGTCACTGTATGGTGTGCTCTGCAGGGTCACTTTCAGGTGGGCTGTGTGGGGTCTCAAGTGGGTCCTGTGTCCAGCGTGTTACTAAGCCCTGCGTCCAGTGCGTTACTAGGCCCTGTGTCCGGCGCATTACTAAGCGCTGTGTCCTTCTTATGGACTGTCTACAACCTTAGGACACAGCCCAGAGAAAGCTATAGGGAATTAATATGCAGGCATAGAAAGGACAATGAAGACTGGTCTCACTGATTGTAAACAAACAGCATGTCAACAGCCATCATGTAAAGATAATTAGGCATAAGAGGAGAGTGAGGGCGGTTAGATTAGGTCAAGTGAAGGGGACAAAAAGGATAAGTTGATCCTTTAATCCTTTAATTCAGTCCCTAAAAATCATCTTTCATTTCAATGTCATATTTATTTAACTATACAAATCACAGCTTGAATTATCTTGCTTTGCATGTAATGAGTCTATATCATATATTAGTTTCACCTTTTAAGTTGCATGAGTGAAATAAATGAACTTTTGCACGATATTCTAATTATTCGAGTTTCACCTGTATTTAGCTGGTGTGTGTAGCTAGTGGGGTTAAATATGAAGTGGAGGGTGATGAGGAGTAGTTAACCAAAATGAGTAAATGAGCAGCTGAGTTTGGATGCTTAACAGCAACAACAAACTAGACATTGCAATGAGCATAATACATTTGGAAAACAGGAAGCTCAGAGACATGGCTTAAACAGGATGTAGTGGGGTGGAGTCATGGTGTTCAGAGTTCTAGACTGAGAAAAGTAAGGTACACATAAAGTCTGACACAGAGATCTGGAAGCTAACCAGCATCTCAGAAAGCTTTTTTGAGAAGAACCACTACAAGACACATATGAATTTTAGATTTTGAATCTTAATGCGAGCAGCATGCATAGGAGAGGTATTTAAGAGGGAACAGTGATGAATGCAGTTTCATACAGTAGATTGCCTATGATCTTTCCTTTAATCATCATAAGCAATGATGAGAGGCAACAATCTGTATTAAAACGTATGACTATTTTATTTCATTTAACTTTAAATACAAATGGAAGAGGCAGCATATAATTGCATACAGATCCTCTTCTTTAGCCTCTGACCTAGGTCTCTGAAATATTTTTTGACAATGCTCCATCTACTTGTGACTTTGCCATTAGTACATATGTGTACCATGAACATTGGATCTTCCCCAGCCACACCCAACAATCTGTCCATTCAATCTACAATGTGCCAGACATGAGTGCCTGCTATACAAGCTACTGTTTGGAGATCAAGGTGACAGATTACGATCCTGCTATCCTCCATACTGAAGCAGTCACTCCCCTGACGGCTAGAGGTGGTATTCTGCAACAGTAATGCTACCCCAGAACTGATATCCCCAATATCATGTATCTGTGCATATTTATTGGGATATAACAATTAGAGATGCACCGATACCATTTTTCTGATATCGAGTACGAATACATTTATATTTCGGTACGCGGCGATACAGAGTACCGATACCGGTAATTCTGCTAGCATGGAGCCGGCTTCCGGGGGAATCAAGAGGCCGAGCATCAGGTAATGACACGCCTCCTGGCTTCTTGATTTCCCGGGAAGAAGGCTCCATGCAGTTTGGCTGGCTCGAAGCTGATTGGATGGGAAACCAGCTTCCCAGCCAATCAGCATTAAGACGGCTGTCGATACTGCTTTGCAGGGAAGTTGACTTCCCAGCCAATCAGCATTGAACTGGCTAAACAGCATGGAATTGGGTTCCTGGGCAATCAGGAAGCTGGGAGGCGGGTCACAGTACATGGAGCATTGACAGAGCCTCTCATCTCCTTGTAATTGTATGAAAGTTAACCATATACAGCAATACACAGAATGTACAATACAGCAACGTCGCTAAGGTGTCCTGCACGCTATATATTATGTTAACACACCTACGTGAATGCAATGTGTTACCATGTGGTAAGATATGCTGCACTAAAGCATCCCATTTATTTTGTATAGACTGGCAGTGTCAAACATAAACATGGCAAACAGAAGTTCCTTTCTTTGGAAGCCCCCTGGCTCCCCCCAAAAAGCCATTTGTAAACAAACAGATTTTCAGAAAAAAAATACTTTGGCCTTGGCATTCAGCACTACCATAGGTAACGGCACCATATCCCCCCTGGGAGAGCTAGGAGCTTGCAATTCCACAATAATGCACTCTTACAAAAGGTTGGAGTGAATTCTCGCAGGATTGGAGGTAAATGAAAGAGAACGCAACATGGGTCTAATTTCCCAAAGCAACCAGTCAGGTTTCTTACATAGAACACTTACAGAAGAATTCTGGTTGGTTGCTACTGGAAACAGCTCCAATTTGTTTTGTTTTTAATAAGATTGGGGTTGGAATTGGAATATATAAATGTTCTACCCCGCACACCCACTAAATTAACACTTACACAGAACATCTACTATGGTAGTGATAAAAAGGACAGACTAGCAAATTACCCTCATCCAAGATGGTGGTGGCTTCCAATCGGGAAGCTGTCAGCTCATGTGGGCATGAAGCTTATCTCCCAATCAGGAAGCTGGGAGGTGGGTCATTACCCACCACCCGGCTTCCTGATTGGCCGGGAAACTGCCTCTATGTTCCCCTGCGGCACTCCCTCTGACCAGAAGTTCCGGTATCCAGGGTAAGTATCAGAGTATTTGGGTGAGTACTATACAAGATCTGGAATTCCAAGCAACAACTAGCTCACATCTCACATGGCAGTATTTACTCTTGTGCGCATACTCAAGTAGCGCATAAATGACATGCACCTGATAGCCTTACCAAGCATGGTGGTCATAACTATTATTTGCTAAAGGACTTAATGGGGATTTTCAAGTTATTTGTTCATTTACATTCTCCTGTCTCTTTATAAAGTGACATGCGTTTATCCAGTAACACATTGCCCCAGCTGGTAAGTTCAGTATTATAGTTCAACTGAACGGACTAATAGGTGCCATATCATGATATTGCAGTGCCCATTTACTGATTTGTTGACTATCATAGTGCCCCCCAACAGGTTAGTACACTAACATGATGCCCCAATCAGATCAGTGTAGTTACAAGGTGACCCCCACAGATTTGTATAATATCACTTTGTGATTAATACAGTATCAAAGTTCCCCACAGAACAATACAGATTACTATGCTAGCATGGTGTCCCCAGCATGTGAGTATCAATTGAGTCAACAGTGTCCCCAGCAGATCAATCCAGTTCACAAGGCTCCCAGCAGATAACTGCAGTTCAAACTGCCCCTAGTACTTTAATACAGTTCCTATTGCAAATTGAACTAGCAGATCAATAGTTTACAATGTCCCCAGTAGATCAATACGGTCCACAGTGTAATTCCCAGTACCCAGCAGATAAATACAGTTTACAGTAATCCCAGAAACATGCTCTCTCCCCCTCAGCCCCCCGGAATTCTCTCCCACTTGACACTTTCTGCTGTATGTGAGTTCCCATTCAGCAGCACGCCCTCTCTCAGCACACACTGTACCTTTGTATGAACACACTGCTGCAATCCCTTCTCAGCAGCAGCCACTTATCCACAGTTTAATCACAAGCACCTCGTGCTTGGCGCGTCTTTGCACAGCTCCCTCTCCCGCTCTCTGACTGAGCAAAGTGCCTCACCCCTGACTCATTCGAATGCCACCAGCACCTCAGCTGCACATCACTCTGCCGCATAGACCACCTGATTTGCAGCTTCACACACAACCTCACATGCTCCTCATCTCCACACAATCCCCAGACACAGCCCCACACACAGCTGCTCCACTGAAGCCCTAAACACGATATCCACCTCTCCTTCCATTCCACTAGAGAACCATCTGGAATTTCAGAATAGTTAAGAAATCAACTCCTCCAGTCTCCAATCAACTATTCCTCTTTGTTGGAATAACAGCAAGTGAGGAAATTAAATTATTGGAAAACTTTGACCTAGCATGGAATTTGCACTAATTTTTATTGAGATTGTAGTCCATCAAGGAAGCAAGCTTGGTCTGGTGGCTACTTTACATAACACACAGAGGCCATGGGGAACAAAAGTAGTCACCCTCCTGAAGGAAGGACAGTGTCAGCACCAATTCAGAGATGATTTGAGGATCTACAGATGAGTGATACACAAATAAGATACATTTGTATTAATAGCTGGGGTACTTTAATGTATTTTAGAGATTTAACTCCTGAGTGTAGTGTGACTTTTAGATATAAATGACCAACACAGCAGAAACTGAATTTTTAAATTGAAATTATTTTATATATTAAACATGTCAATGGATGTTAAAGGCTAAAAACTGTGGACCAATAGTGAACAAATGCTTTGATGGGTAACATTGTACTTCTTTATAAATCAGTATAAACATTTTTTGTTTTCACCAACATGGTTTTTCTGACATTCATCTCAGGTTTAAAAAAAAGGATGTATAATTTTGGTAAAAATATACAGCAAAGTACACCAGCAGTGGAGCTCAGTATAGCAAATATCTCCACAGCCACCATATATTTCCCTCTGGTGCTCAGATAGGCTGGGATCATGGCAATCCAGACACTGCAGAACACCAGCATGCTGAAGGTGATGTACTTGGCCTCATTAAAACTGTCCGGTAATGTCCTCACCATGAAAGCCAGAACAAAGCTCACAGCTGCTAGAAACCCCAAATAGCCCAACACAGAGTAGAATCCGATTACTGACCCTTCATTACACTGAATGATGATCATATCTTGATAGGTGTGCATGTCATACTCTTGGTAGGGAGGAGACACTGACAGCCAAATAACACAGATCAGAACTTGGACAGAAAAACATTTAAGAAATACAAAATAAGACACACTGAACCCCACCCATTTTCTCCAGGAACTTCCAGGTTTGGTAGCTTTAAATGCAATGCAGACTGTGATAGTCTTTGCCAGAACGGAAGAGAGGGCAGCACAGAAGAAGATCCCAAATGACATTTGTCTGAGCATGCAGGTTATATCCACAGGACGACCGAGGAACAAGAAGACAGAGAGAAAGCTCAGCAAGATGGAGGTCAGGAGGATGAAGCTAACAGTCCGGTTATTGGCTTTCACTACTGGAGAGTCCCAGTAATAGACAAAGATGAATAATATAAACAATGTTATGACTGAAAAAAGTAAAGCACATAATAAGAAAATTGTAACAATCACATCGTCTTCATAGGACAAAAAAATATATGTTTTAGGAACACATTTTATTTTTCTCTCATCAGGCCATTCTTCATTGGGACATCTGTGGCAGGTTTCACTGTCTGTTAAAATTTGGAAAAAAACACTCGTAAATCAGACATGAGAGCATTTTGTTAACAATTAATTGCATGTTACCCGTAAAGTGGAATTTGTTTAGAATCTCAAAGGCCACTACTACAACTTATAATATAAAACATATATTGATCAAATGTGTTCATTCTGCAGCTTTGTTCCCCAAAGTTAGTGTTGTAGCTCCTAACAATGAACTTCTCTAATTTGCTACCTTTTGGTCTGTGAAATATTGTTCTGCCACCGGCATGTAGAAATAATAATAGGCTTACCTACCTGCGAGAAAACATCTCTATTTAACGCAGCTTCAAGACTGTTTTCCTTTAATAAAAAACTTCCCACATCCCTCTGGTCAAAGAAAAGAAAACAAGGGCATGTTGGTTCAGGCTCCATTTTAGAACTAATAAATGAAGAATCCACTGTCATTCACAGAACATGTTTGGAGGAAAGAGTCCAACTCGCTCTTAGGCAGCATCGCTGGTATGGATGGACTTGTTTCTTTGAACATTTGTAAAATATTTATATACATGTTTTATATACTGAGTCTATTTTACTATTTTCTTTATCACCAGTTTCACCCCACCCTGTTTTGTGAATAAAGCATCAAGATTTCACCTAGCCTGGCTTATTGCAGAATAGGATGGTTTAGCTGCATGTGGAGCTATACACAGGGCAACTTAGAGCAAGGACAGACCAAATGCATTATTGAAAACTGTTTTGATGTATCAATTCCATGAGTACAATAACATGCTTGTTGATCCAAATATAATTTGTTATGTCAGTCCTGCACAAAAATCTCAAGCTCTCAAGTTATCACCCATAACCAAGTTATCACCCATGACTAATACAGCCAAGACATCTAAGCTCTTGTAGGCTGTGACATATTGCATTGGGCATAGATACACTTTAAATGAAAAGGGCACAGAGTCAGCCATAGAAAATAGAGGAAGAGGGCTGTTTATTCCTGATACCTAGGGAGGTCTGTTACATTCACTGCTACATCTGTATAGAGCTTGGGATGTCATGGCTTCTTTTGGGAAATACAGTGTATCCATCATGGTTTCATACCCTTCCTTCTGCTGTTGAGCTGCAGCCTGTCTTCTGTTGCAGTGTGTCTGACACTGTTTGTTCCTCTTTGGCCCCCTCTTATGACCAAAACTGTAAACATCATCTGTCTGCAGCTACCTATAAACTCCAGACCACGTCTTGTCTCAGAGTGATGATGCAACAACAGTTCACTATTTACCCTTCAGCTTGTCCATTTAGCCTCTGCTATTGTGTGTGTTCAGATCTGCCAAGTGCTCTGCTGTTGTTCCTGGCTATCTGATTTCTGCTATTGTTTCAGTTCATCCTGCTCTCAGTGTTCCTTGGCCTTGTTAGGATGACTCCCCACTTTGGTACCCGACCTCCTGCTTGGCACCGATGATGTCCCGAAATTTCTCTATTTTTTTCCATTTTGATTATTGTTATTTTTAATAAACTGCTTTTAATTTGTAACCTACACTTTAAGTTTCTGTCTGATTTGTTGGTTCCCTGACAGTAACGAATGCACTTCACACCACTTATGAGACATGTTACACCAAATCGCTGGTTTGGACCAGTGACAGATCTCCGCTCCACTCTCCATTCAATGCAGCAAATGCAACTTTAACTTCTTATTTATAAAGTTTTGTTATCATTACGCATGATCAGGTATCTGGTTGTTTGTTTTATTTTTATGCATTTGTCACTAGTTCTACTACTTTAATATACAGCATATCGGTTCCCTGAATATGAACAAAGGTTACACAATAGCCTATGTCCCTTTCTGAGGACCTATGAATCATTTTCCCAGAGTGGTCACATGACTTTATAAGGTGCTAATGCCTATACACATTATTGTGAGTTCAGCCTATGCTTTAATACTTTTTGTTTGTCATGGAAAATACAGGAATATTCAGAATACTGTTTTACAACCTACACTTTTTATTTGGGGACTTCTTAAACACACATTAATGTATGAAATGTCATGAAGCTTCAGATATGTCTGTGAAAGTCAAGGACAGCCACAGTATTGCTACACTCCTCAACACGTATGAAAAATTGGGTTACAGTTTCAAACCCTTCAAGTCTTGTAGTCTGTGAAGCCTCTACATACTAACTACTAATAACCGCTTAACTTCACTATAACAATGAATCAGGACATGTAGATGGGACCAGCTGAGACTCGAGGCCCTACATCACTGTAGTAACACCACCTCATGCATTTACAAGCTGTGACCTTCATGAGAATGTTTAAAGTTAAATTCAGGGCATCGAATCACGAAACACTAACATATTTATTAATTGCTGACATATATATTAAGAGAAAAAATGAATTTAATGGCCACATTACTGCCTGGGTTATGTGGACACTTGCTATTGGCTATCAAATGGGATTTTTAAGGAGACTGCATTAGTGTGATGACATCATGGAGAGGTGAACGGTCAATGTGATCACAGACTGCTGTATGGGATCCATGGGTCATCAACACCAAAAGTAGCATCAGTGAGGGACACAGACCATGCACTTAGGAAATCATACAATACTTAACAAGGTATTTTTCTTTTCAATAACTGCTGAATGGGTAAGAAGGGGTGAAGTGGGGTGATTTTTGGCCAAAGATGGTAATCTAACACCTTTCTGCTGCCAATATATTGACGAACCACAATATTAAACCTTTATGGATTTAAAAAAATGAAGCTGCTACAGAAAACTACAGTTTATTTCAATGAAAGTAAGTAAATTGGTGATAAGGTTATGATAAGATTTGTGCTATATTCACCCTACTCCTACCAGTTACATTGGACATCTCTCCCTCAGAACATGGGATGCAGTCATAGCAGCACACATGGTTTCTTCCATTAGAAGCTTTTCTGAACCCATGAGGACATCGGTCATTACATCGGGACTCTGGAATCTTGAATTGAAAAACATAAAATAGAAACAATTACAATTTTAGCAATTTATGATTATAGAAATTATAGCTTACATCAATGATTTGACAATCTACCAGAACATCTGACCTTTTTGGTGATGTGTACCAGGGAGGAGTAAAATTGGAAGATTTTACTACACCAAAATGTCAGCAATTTTGGGGAACTTTTGCTAAAAGCTTGCCAGTTTAATAAAAATTATTCAAAGATGAAGGCAAAGTCAAGGTTTTTTTTTAGATGAGCATTACACCCAAGGGCCATTTAAACTATCCTTGAACTGCTTTGGTGTAAAAAACAACAATGGTCCCCCCAACATTAGCACTAACCCTAACAAATGGTAAACCTAGAGAAAAAGGTAACACTTTCTTTGTACACACACTAAGTGAGTATCTTTACACTTGGATAGCATTACTGTTGATAAATAAAGCCATGTCATTCAGAGACTGGGAGATTTCGCTTTGCTGAAATTCAGGGAAAATTCATTACATTTTAGCATTGGGGAAGGCCTTTATCCTTCCTGGAAGGCTTTCCACGATATTATGGAGTGTGACTGTAGGAATGTGGGCCCATTTAGCTAAATAAGCTTTTGTGAGCTCATGTTCTGCTGTTAGATGAGAAGACATGGATCACAAGTTAAACTGAACTAGTAGTGCACAAAAATCAATGTGACACTTTAGTTGGATCTCTAGACAAATACGGCTTACATTTTATTTATACATAAAACACTTCAGGGTGCATTTATAAAACATTCGCAGAGCCATTTGTCCTGCAAGTCTCTGTGTACTTTGGTTCTGTGTAAACAAAGGCAAAAACAAAATACTGCATTAGGGCCACTAGATAGGGGATGGGGGTAGGGCACTTAGAAAATACATTCTTATTTCCTTTGTTCCTTAGCATCATCTAGTGGGCAAAATGTGGTGAGCTCCTGATATTTTATTTTCCAAGAAAGAAAATAAACTAATAGTTACAGAGTTACATAGTATTTGAGGTTGAATAAAGACATAAGTCCATCAAGTCCAACCTATTGCTGATGTGATTACGGTCTCTCAGGCAATCGTCCAAAAGCTTCTTGAATGATTCCACACTCTTAGCTGAAATCACTGCCTGTGGCAGCGAGTTCCAGACCCTAACCGCTCTAACTGTGAAGAACCCCCCTTGTGGTGGAATTTTTTTACATCAATTTTAGGTGGTGGCCTCTAGTCTTTGTAATGGAGTTAATCGTAAAGAGTTTGTTGCTAATGTTGCTGTCACCAGTGAATATCTTGTACATGAAAATCATGCCCCCCTTAATCTCCTTACTTAATCTCCTTACTTCCAAGGTGAACATATTTAAATTTAGTAACCTTGTCTCATAGCTCTAGTCCTCCATTCCCCTAATTAGTTTGGTTGTCCTCCGCTGGACTCTTTCCAGCTCCACGACATCCTTTCTGTGGACTGGTGAACAAAACTGGACCGCATACTGCAGATGAGGCCGAACCAGTGATCTATAAAGTGGCACAATTATAGACTTGTCTCTGCAATAAATCCCCTTCTTAACACAGGACAGGACTCCACTTGCTTTGTTTACAGCAGCCTGGCACTGCAAGCTATTCTTCAATCTGTGGTCTACAATGACCCCCAAATCTTTCTCCATTTCTGACTTCCCTAGTGGAACTAATAACATTTGTTTTTGGCTCTTATCTCAAAGAACACACATGTATATGGAGATTTGCAGGGTGCTCTGGATTCTTTATAAATACACCCCTTACTGGGGAAAACACACAAACTCACTGTAACTCAACACCATTTTATACAAATGACACCATTTCCTAAATAGTTCCAGTTACAGGAATACATATCACATCTTTTTATTGTCTGGTCTGAGTGCAAATTGTTGAATAAAATGTACAAATAAAGTGAAATTATCGTTAAATACACATAATCAGTTCTTACAGTGGAACTTTTCCATGAAATGTTGTTAACCTTAATACTGAAAACGTGATCATCATCTAAAGTCGTGTTGAAGACAATCAGTGGCACAATGACAAATTTACAGTCGGTCTCGGTTTCGGAAATGATAAAATTTGCTAAAATCAACTTGGTGGAAATTTCTGCTTTGTCATTAAAGAAGATCTCCGCTCCGGTGGAATCTGTGTAATGAACCTTTCTCACATAGCTGTGCAGCTTCCATGGGAAAAGTGAGACACAAGTGTCAAAGTAAAATACATTGAATATGGGACTAATCTTTACATATTTCACAATTAGAAATCAGCAAAATATTGAATTTTTGCATTGTCAAAAATGTGGTGATAATTGGGAGATTTTGGTGAAATTTCACCATTTTGAAACAATGTGCTGGAGCCAATGGGAAAGGATAAATGAGTGTGTTTAGGGGGTATATTGGTAATCTTAATGGGCTTTAATTCATTTTCTGCCATTTACCAGCTGGCATTTTACATCTTAGATTGCCGAGCCAATTTTTTGCATTTTTAGCATGCACCAATACAATGCACAAAATGTACTTAAATAATCAAAAAGATGACTCCACCCAGGCCACCCATAGCCTTTATTTTTTTAATTAAATCAGAAGCACTATATATATACTGTGTACAAAAACTAGTGCCCATGCGTTTGTATATCCCATCATACATATGAAAATGTTAAGCAAGCAATACTTAAACAAACACAATGTATATAGACTGCAAATCACTGTATATAGACTGCAAAGTGTTCTCTCCGCTTAATGGAGCAAGGATAGCTCTGTGATTGGAGAAGAACAAGTCCTGAAAGCTTGCCAGTTCACATGGATCAGCTGTGCTCCCGACCTTTTTTTAACGGAGAACTATGGGGTTAGGGCTTTTCCCCATAGTTCTCCTAAGGGTAATGGGAGGACACAAACTAGCGTCCTCCCGTCACCCAAAGCTCAGTATACCGCGAGCTACACCTCGCGGTATACTGAGACGCTGCAGCCGGAACGGATCCGGACAATTATGTCTGGATCCACCCAGCTGCGTAAGTGACAGCTGGATCTGCCTATCTAGAGGCAGAGCCAGCTGTACCCGCCCCCCCCCGTCCGTTCCGCCAGTCAGTGCTGGAAGATTGGACAGAGGAGGGGGGAATCCAGTCCCTCCTCTGTCACGGCTCTTTGCCGGAACAGGATCGAGAGCGAGGAGTGAGCGAGCACCGGTATGTGTTTCGCTCACTTCTCGATCTACTGAGTCGACCTGTGACAGTTTTATTGTCACAGGTTCGGCTCAGATTGTGAGTCTGAGTGAAAATCACTCACCTCATAATTCTCCATTAATGCTTTCATTCATTTTCCTGACCAAAAGCCAGCAGATCACAGAGCACATTACTCATCTTTATAAATGTTCAGAACCAAACTGCTTTTTTTAAATGAACCCCTAAAACATGTTATTTTGTCCTGTGTGTCATTGTCTGTGATATATTGCACTAAAGGGTATATTTATAAATAATTTGCAGAGACATTTTGCCCACAAACTCCATGAACATTTGTTCTGTGTGAATGGAGGTAAGAATTCCTATTAGTATATTATTAACATAATTACTCCATAACAAAAACTAGAGGCTACCACCTAAAATTGGTGGAGAAAATATTTCAGCACAAGTGGTGTAGGGCCTTCTTTTCAGTTAGAGCGGTTAGGGTCTTGAACTCGCTGCCGCAAGCAGTGATTTCAGCGGAGAGAACTTAAGAACAAGACCACACAGGGACTCATACACATGCATACACATGCAGAATCACATGCATACACGCAATAGGTTGAACTTGATGGACCTGTGTCTTTATTCAACCTCAAATACTATGTAACTATGTAACTATTATGAGTATCTTTTCTTCCCAGTTCACATTAGAGGTGAGGAGATTAAGGGGGGATATGATTTCCATGTACAAAATGTTTAATGGTGGTAGCAACATTAGCGATAAACTGTTTAAAATTAACTCCGTTACAAAAACTAGAGGCCATCACCTAAAATTGATGGAAAAAAAATTCCAGCACAAGGGGCGAAGGGGGTTCTTCACAGTAAGATCAGTTAGGGTCTGGAACTCACTGCCACAGGCGGTGATTTCAGCAAATAATGTGGAATTGTTCAAGAAACTTTTGGACGATTTCTTAAGGGACCGTAATATACAGGGGTACGGGTACTCCTAGAATGAGATCCTAATAGGTTGGACTTGATGGACTAATGTCTTTATTCAACCTCAAATACTATGTAATGTAATATCAGGCAAATGCCACATTATAGCCACTAGATGGGGGAATGAATTCCTGCACTCCTCGGCTCCATCTAGTGGCTATAATAAGGTATTTCTTCAGGTGATACATTTAACTTGGATTGCAAATTATACTTACAGGGTTATTCACAAAAAGGGTGCAGAGTTTGGAGAAGGCAGGAGAAGTGAACAATCTAGGACAAAATAGATAATTTGGAAAAATTCTCCAATTCAACTCACTTTTCAGTTCAGCTAAGTTTTGATTGTTCACTTCTCCTGCCTTCTCCAAACTCTTCACCCTTTAGTGAATAACCCTGTGAGACAGTTTGTAATGGCTTCCATATACACAGAACAAATGTAAACAGTTTCACTGGACAAATGGCTCTGTAAATTGTTTTTCAACGTAGACCCCTTAGTCT
This sequence comes from Nanorana parkeri, assembly GCF_000935625.1. Lineage (NCBI taxonomy): Eukaryota > Metazoa > Chordata > Amphibia > Anura > Dicroglossidae > Nanorana > Nanorana parkeri. Next base: position 74,469 of record NW_017308408.1, on the reverse strand, counting down.
CAGTAAGTAGGATACATTTAAGTTTTTAGAAAAAAAATAAGCAGAGAATGTTAAGGGCTAGTTCTCACCAGCCTCAGTGCGTTCCGGCCTAAATCTGGCCAGAATGCACTGGATCGCATTAGGGCCGACTCATTTTGTTTTGGGGTGGGGTGCGTTGAACTCAATGGCACCACAGCCACGCCCTCCAATGCGCATCGCCCACAATAAGATCAGTGACTGCGTTACGGCCTGAATCGGGCTGGAACGCACTGAGGCTGGTGTGAACTAGCCCTAACTCTGTTTAAGAAATAATATACAGCTGTGCTCATTTCAGTTCAGTCAGGACTGAGTACTCAAACTGAACACAGCTTCTCAACTACCACTTTACTCCTTTAGTAAATGAACCCCAGTGTATTTCTGACCCTTGCTGTGTCCTCTCCCCTCCTTCTTTACTTACCTTCTGCTTTTGTCATGTTGATGCTTGAGGAAGTGACCAAAACCTAACAGTGTTCTTAAAAACGAAAAAAAAATGGCCAATAAGTAATAATATCTGTATGTTAGTTTTCAAGCTATGTCTAGGATGGAGTTATCTACCACTGCTACTGAATTCCTAAGGAACTTTGCTTGGTGACATGAAGACAATATTGCACATTTGTCTTTACATTTGTCCCCCAGTCAAATATTTCCCCTCATTTCTTGCTGACATAAAAACTTTTACATTTAGAACCTTCTCTTATTTTCTTTCTTGGTAGCCATGATCTCCAGAAAAGAATAGAGAGGATGCATCTCTTAAATGGGGATACAGACAACAAGAAAACTTGTCAGAGCATCAAACCTTTCCTTGATTTATTAAAAAAAGCCAATTAACATTAATATTACTTGTATACAGGTAACATATCAAAATGTGAAAATGATAGCATGTGCTGAAGAGGCTTTGGGAGGTTTTCCCCCTTACATGTTGGTGATGGACACTCCCCCTGGTTGTTAAGTGTTAACCTAAGACAAAACTGATGAAATATAACTATTAACTGAAATCTTTTCTTATGATGTGATGTCCATAGATCAACCCAATGCAATTGTTTAACTAATATACCATAAATCATGTACAACATACATTCTTTAAAGTACAGGCCATTTATTTTTTTATATAAAAACTTACGAATTGCTGTAATTTATATGTTCCTAGTTTGTCTTTGCTAAACTTCATTCTGTGCAAAGCCTGAGCCATGATATAAACGGAGGTGTATGCATAGGAGGGCTTTGAATCCATGATGTCACCTAAAATTGGGGAAATATGGGCTGTGCCTGAGCAATTTATTCCAGAAAACTTGTATATAAATGACAAGACATCATTTTTGTGTGGGTTTGGAGAAAGACAATTGAACATTTGAAGCCAAATGTCTTCCAGTATTGGATCATTTGGGTATCTGGATGGATTTGCACTGTAAATAAATGTATCCAAGCTTGGAATTGTTTTCGTTGGTAATACAAATATTAAGCTGCAGTTAATTAGGGAAAAGAATCCAGACTCCATAAATTTAGAATTGGTCCAGGAGTCATGAAGTATCAGGGTCTTATTTTCTATAGTAGCTTTTAATTCATGAATTACATACAAATAGTCTATGGAGAAAAGACCACACATTATTATGACACTACTACTTGACTTCTTAGCGGTCAGCATTCTCTGTTTATTTGTCTGCTGATTATCTATAAGTTTAATCACAAACTCAATGCAGATGGCGTGCTGAGTCATCATTTTGCTCAGTTCTTGTAATTCTTCATCTCCACTTCCATCACTCGGTGTGATAATTCCAACCCAATTCCATCCAAAATGTTTCAGACACTTTATAATAGATGTGTAATGGACCCAGTCATCCTGAATGATTCGGTAATAAGTTGGATATATTTGCCTGTTACTAATAAGGGGGTCTGTGACTCGATAGTTGATCTGAAAAAAAAATTAAAAGTACTGTATATGCTTATAAACATATATGGTGTCATTTTGCAAGGGACTGGAGAGTCTCCTATTATCCCTTTTTGGATGCCAGTTGATCCCAAAGATGGCATTGCCTAATGTAGATCTATTATTATTATTGTTATATAGGATTAATATAGTGCCAACAGTTTGCACAGTGCTTTACAAAATAGTGAAGACATACAAATTACAATAAAATTCAAGAAAAGATGGTAAGGAGGGCCCTGCCCGTGAGAGCCTAAAATCTAAGAGGGAGGGGCAAGTGATACATGAGGAGGTAGCATGTCTCCAGACCTAAACTATATTGAGCATCTGTGGGGCATCCTCAAATGGAAGGTGGAGGAGTGCAAGGTCTCTAACATCCACCAGCTCCGTGATGTCGTCATGGAGGAGTGTAAGAGGACTCCAGTGGAAACCTGTGAAGCTCTGGGGAACTCCATGCCCAAGAGGGTTAAGACAGTGCTGTAAAATAATGGTGGCCACACAAAATATTGACACTTTGGGGCCCAATTTGGACATTTTCACTTAGGGGTGTACTCACTTTTGTTGCCAGCGGTTTAGACATTAATGGCTGTGTGTTGAGTTATTTTGAGGGGGCAGCAAATGTACACAAGCTGTACACTCGCTACTTTACATTGTGGCAACGTGTCATTTCTTCTGTGTGTCACATGAAATGATATAATAAAATATTTACAAAAATGTGAGGAGTGTACTCACTTCTGTGAGATACTATATATGTTACATACAACAAACTGCCTGGTTCCTGTATACAAAACACAATTGTCTCAATTGGAAGATTTTTCCTTTATTCCTGTTTGGATTTTCTCTTACTTATATATATACTGTATAAGTTTCTAAACCTTCCACAGCCAATCCAAAGTTTAAAAAAGTTTTGGCTTTAGATACACTTTATCTACTTGCTGTTTGCCCATTGTAAATACATGGACGGATGGTGAGCTCCTCTGTGCGGGTTGCCGACAATATTATTTTACGGTACCGCCCATCAGCACGGGGACAAGTTGCTTTTCCAGGGGCGACCCTGGAAAAGCACCCTCCCAGTGCCGAGGGCATGTGGCCTGGTGTGGGAGGGAGGGGCCCTTGCTGGCCCTGCCAGGCTTATGCTCGGATCAAGGGTCTGATATGGAATTTAAATAGGGAACCCATGTTTCTTCCCCCCAATTTTTGTGGGTGGGTTTCCTCCTTAAAATTCCTACCAGACCTTAAGGGTCTGGTATGACTTTTAGGGGGAACCCTACGCTTAAAAAAAACCCCAAAACATTGCTCCCTTCTAATATTCCTAATAGACCTAAAGGGTCTGGTATTGTTTGGGAGGGGGAACTGCACACTTTAAAAGTAAAAAAAAAATGCCAGTTTTGCTGCAGCAGGTTCTATACATTGTACAGATCCACCAATTCATGGACAGCTTAAGGGGACACCGCAGGCACGATATTTGAAGGAATTTTTCATTTTTATTCTTACCCTTTAAGTGATGTTACAATCATTGCTCCTTTAAAAACTGTTTTTTTTTCTCATTGATACATGCCCCCCAGGGGAGTACCCGGACCCCCATACACCTTTTATGGCCGATAACTTGCATATAAGACCTCTTAAAGGGGACATTCATTTTGGGCAGTACATTTGGCTCGGGGGACAGAAATACCTGGGCTCATTTAGGGCTCCTTTGGGGGTGAGCGTTACACCACTATACCAGACTTAGTTCCTAAAAATGAACATTGCAGTTTGGTTCAGATTTGCAGTTTGGTTCACGAAAACAGGTACTGAACTACGTCAATTTGGGAGTGACTTTGTGGTTTTAGACAGTTAACCATCTCATTGCTGTGACAAATAACTACATGTTATTGGATGATTTGTATTTCCGTGCCTACCCAGTGCGGGATGTCACTGGGATGCGTCTCATTAATTACGCTAATGTTACATTGCTGTAAAAATTAATGTAACTAACTGTAACCTCGCAGAATGGTAATCTTGACATTCTGTCCAATATATATTATTAAACTTTGCTTCTGACAAGAACACAATCTCTGTCCCTGTTTACCACTAGGTCTGGTTAGTCCTGCCAGGACATCATTTTTTTATTAAAGTTTTAAATACAGAATCTCGCATCTAATGGTGTCAAACCTACCCCTCTGCCTTACACAGGCAGGCCATACAAGGAAGACTTCCCGGGCAGCATCACCACATGGAAGCCCTCTCTCAGCGTTCTGTGACGCGCTCCCCAGCTTGACTGAGGAAACACAAAAGACTGAGGGAGTGGAGGAGAGGAGGGTCTTTTAAACAGATTAAGTGACGTGTTTCCTGTGTGTGGGGGAGGAGATTCCATCTCGTGATGCTGTCCTGGAAGACGTTATGGGAAACAGTTTATAGCAGACTTTGATGAACTGTTGCTGTCTATGACATTTATCATTTGGATCATTTTTAATTTTAGATGACTGTATTTTATTTATGTTGATACGTTATGCACTATTCATTTTTAAAAAGTGCAAAAAAAGTTTATTTTTCACAGATTCGGTGGAGCAACACATGTTGGTGGATAATGCACAAGAGAAAAATACAGTTTATCATTTCTTTTGATGTAATGTTGGTATGATATATCATATTAAAAAAATTTAATGTGGAGAAAGACGGGTTTAATAGAGAAAGGAATGTGAGCTGCTTGGGGCATAAGATACCACAGTGATTGACATTAGCTGGGTTCAACAAAGACTGGAGAAACTTAATGCAAATACTATTAGGGGTATGGAGGACCAGAGCTACGAGACGAGGCTACTAAATTTAAACATGTTCACATTAGAGGTGAGGAGATTAAGGGGGGATATGATTTCCATGTACAAAATGTTTAATGGTGGTAGCAACATTAGCGATAAACTGTTTAAAATTAACTCCGTTACAAAAACTAGAGGCCATCACCTAAAATTGATGGAAAAAAAATTCCAGCACAAGGGGCGAAGGGGGTTCTTCACAGTAAGATCAGTTAGGGTCTGGAACTCACTGCCACAGGCGGTGATTTCAGCAAATAATGTGGAATTGTTCAAGAAACTTTTGGACGATTTCTTAAGGGACCGTAATATACAGGGTACGGGTACTCCTAGAATGAGATCCTAATAGGTTGGACTTGATGGACTAATGTCTTTATTCAACCTCAAATACTATGTAACTATGTAACTATGTAACATTGTTAGGACCAGATAACCTGCACCCCAGAGTACTTATAGAGCTCAGCCAGGTTATAGCCAGACCGTTATTCCTCATCTTTAAGGATTTATTAATGACTGGAAGGGTACCAAGTGATTGGCGTAAAGCTACGGTAGTACCAATATTCAAAAGCAGTTTAAGATGCCAAGCAGGTAACTACAGACCAGTCAGTCTAACATCAATTTTATGCAAACTGTTAGAGGGAATGATAAAGGACTATTTAGTGAATTTTGTTTGTGACAATGGTATAATAAGTGATAACCAGCATGGATTTAGGAAGGATTGTTCTTGTCAGACCAACCTACTAACTTTCTACAAAGAGTTGAAAAGAGATCTGGATAGAGGGAGGCCGGTGGATGTTGTGTACCTGGATTTTGCCAACGCTTTTGACACTGTACCACATAAACGGTTACTACACAAGCCGAGGCCTATGTAAATGGTGTGGTACATGGATAGACGACTGGCTACAGGAACATGTATAGAGAGTATTGATAAATTGATCTTTTTCACATTGGTCTAAAGTTGAGAGTGGTGTGCCCCAGGGTTCTGTGCTAGGTCCCATACTGTTTAGCCTGTTTATTAATGATATTGGGGAAGGTGTCAATAGCGATGTTTCTGTGTTTGCAGATGATACTAAAATTGGGAGGGTAATAGGCACGGGCTTAGACACTTTATCATTTCAGAGGGACCTGGATAAAATAGGGGAGTGGGCAACTATATGACAGATGAGTTTGAATGCTGATAAATGTGAAGTAATGCACTGTGGGGTTAAAAACAGGAAAGCGGAATGCACATTAATGGCTACTATACTAGGAAAGTCAGAAATGGAAAAATATTTGGGGGTCATAGTAGGCAACAGATTGAATAATAGTTTGCAATGCTAGGCTGCAGCAAACAAAGCAAGCAGAGTACTGTCTTGTATTAAAAAGGAATGTACTGTAGAGACAAAGCGATGATTTTGCCATTTTATAGATCGCTGGTTCACCCTCATCTGGAGTATGCAGTTCAGGTCTGGTCACCAATCCACAGAAAAGATGTCTTGGACCTGGAGAGAGTACAAAGAAGGGCAACAAAACTCATTAAGGGGTTGGAGGACCAAAGCTATGAGACAAGGTTGCTAAATTTGGACTTGTTCACTTGAGGCGATTAGGATGGGATATGATTTTAATGTACAAATTGTTGGGTGGTGATGGCAACATCAGCAATAAACTTTTTACAGTAAACTCCATAACAAAGACTAGAGGCCACCACCTAAAATTGGTGGAGAAAAGATTTAACCACAAAGGGCGTAAGGGCTTCCTTTCAGTCAGAGTGATTACAATTTTGAATTCTCTGCCACTGCAGTGGTATCTGCTAAGAGTATTGAATCATTCACAAATCAATTAGATAACTTCCTCAGGTACACTTAAATACTAGATCACACAGGGATTCTTATACACATGAACGCACAACAGACACACACACACACACAAAAAAAGGTTGAACTTGATGGCCCTGTGTCTTTTTTCAACCTCAAATACTATGTAACAATGTAACTCTTTATGTTGATAAGTTATGCACTATTGATTCAAGAAGATTGCTCCAGCAGATGTTTGAAGTGAGGTTAAGATTTTTAGCGTAAAGTGATTGTTTAATGTATTACATTTAAAATTAGACAGGGCTCCTTGTTCTAGGTCAATGTCTCAAAATTGATCAGCATGAGAGACAGTAGCATGTCCAGAATGAGATATTAGCCAAAGAGACTTCCATATTCCTCTAAACATAGATATTTTTTATGAAACACTGCTTCCCCCAAACTAAAAAAAGGAATATGAGATCACTCTGCAATACTTACCAGACCTGACCTGTCCTGAGCAAATATCTATTAAGTCGTTGGGGTTAAAGGATACCCAGCATCACTTGACCCAGAAGAATAAAGTAAAACTGTGAGTTCAGGCTGCCATGGACCCACCCTCTGCGCTCACAGTGCATTGATGCAGAGAGCTACCCTGCTGCCATAATGTCAGTGACACTCTCTGCATCACCCAGAACTGCCCACTGCCTCAGTCTTCTCCATAATTCACCAGCTGGAAGACATTAAAACAAAGGTATTATATAAACAATTACATAAAATATTGTGGGGGACCTCAATAGGAATAGTGCAACCAAGTTGGGGGAGGAGGGAGTCTGGAGATGGGCTATAATACAATTTCAGTTATCACTTACCTGTGTATAATGATAGAGACTGAGTAACTGGGCCATTGCATGAGTTGTATGGAAACCGGTGTCACCAATAAATCCAGCCACTTCCCCATGTCCCCTACAGGAATAGTTAGGAGCTTCCATCTTTTCCCCAGACAATATCCGCAAGACATATCTTAAGGTTAGTTTTGGATCTCCACATGTATTAAAGATATGATAACCCAGAGTAACATTGGGCAGAAGATCAGGATCTTTATTAATCTCATCAACAGCAAATATCAAGGCCAGAATGCTTCTGTATTCCTCAATGTTAATGCTACAAACACATTATATAAGAATTACATGGATAATAATTTACCAAAAATAATTAGAACTAATGATTGCAGTTATTAGTGTGATGGAAATCTTTACCATGAAGAACTAATGGATAAGAGCTTTTTAATGTAACAGAGAGGCCAACAGAGAGTTTGTATAACTACATGTACAATTCTGTTGTATTTGTTTTTTCTATAGATGTAAATCCATGACAGCACTCAGTGAAGGTGATATGGATTAGGTGCCAATGAGAAAAAAGAAATTGCACAGTAATAATAAAATCCCATTTTATACAAATGTAACATGGCATGAAACCACAGCAGGACAATATACATGTTGTACAAGTGGGTTACAAAAAAGAAACTGAAGTGTAAAAAAAGGAAGACAATCTGTGAGTGAGGTGAAACCACCCAAAAGGTGTTAGAGTAAGGGACTGCTTGACCACACGTAATAACACCATTGATCATCTAGTTTCAAAGATCTCTAGGATTGAAATACAAGTGACAAACTGTTAAGGTTGCCAAGTCCATTTGTTTCTGGTTTATACTGAGGTGGTTTCCAATAAATTGCATATAAGGCTTCAAAATGGGGACCTTTAATTTTCTGAGTTCTACCCCCATAGACTTGCATTGAGTTCTAAGTTCGAGTTAGAACTTTTTCCATGTTCGAAAGTTCGAGTTAGAACCGAACACGGGGGTGTTCGGCTCATCACTAGTTAACACATCATGTAGGATGTTGCTTTTAAGATAGTAGTTTTGTGAGTTTAGCATTGGTTGTTACTGAATAAAACATTGTATTTTATTAATGTATAGTTTAATGATTGTCTGTTTTTGGCTAACGTTAAAACCCCATTCTAAGTCTCTCTACTGTGTTTCTCACACGTGATAACACATTTTAAGGTTTTGCATATATACCCAAACAAACATAATAACAGATAAAGACATTGAATTCAAGTTTGAGTGGGAGTCGTGAGCCGCTACAGGGACATGTCATGAGCCTAAGTAGGCACTAAGAAAGGGAATGTGGAAGGACCCCAGGTCTGTTTGTCCTTGCTCAGGATCTGATTAGGAAGTATCAGAGAACATTTCGTTTTCCCAAAGTGACATTAAGTTTGATTCTATTGTACCATAGGAAAGCAGGATTTCACTAGAGTCTGTCCCATCCTCTGGAACTTTTTACCCTGACCTAACCATCTATCTCCCACTCTGACTGTCTTTAGGTGATCCCTTAAGACTCATCTTTTCAGGGAAGCCTATCCAACCTTAACCTAAACGCTCAACCATCATATTCTCAAACAATTTTAGATGGTAAGCCCTCAGGGACAGGGCCCTCCTTATCATCTTGTCTTGAATTGTATTGTGATTGTAATGTCTTCCTTATATTGTAAAGCACTGTGCAAACTGTTGGTGCTATATACATCCTGTATAACAATAATAATAATAATAATAATACCATGAAAAACGGACATCATCTCTCTTAAATTGTTCTATGGTCATTTCCTTGCAGCTCTCTTATAGTGTGATAGATGATATTTTGTGTCTAGTAACATAAGCTGAGATAGTATGTGTTTCACGTCAGACATCTCATACCAGGGCTTTTTTTATACTTTCTATACACTCGTGGCTTTATAATGACACCATTTTCAGAAAGGATCAAACATTAAACATTCACTCTGTCTCCAAAGATGAAAAGAGATATAAACTTTTCATTGACTTGCATTTTCCTACAATTTTCACACACATGTACTTACAATAAACATAGTATGGATGATCCATGAGCAGAGTTTTTCGCTATAGTTGTGGAGTGAACGGAGACTAGACCCCCGATAATGATGTCTCCCTCTTGGTAATACTCATACTCAAACACAGGCTTTTTGGCAAAAAGTCTACAAAGTGAAGCTGAACTCTGAGCTATTACTGCTCCAAAATATGTGATGAGGAGAAGAGTCATCAGGTAAGAGGCAGAGAGGACGGAAGACCAACTCATGTTGTATAGAGAGGACAGAAGACCAATGCATGCTGTATTGTAAATCTCATAGAGAATTCTAACAGGCAGCCCTGCTCATCCCCTGAACAGGAGTGAGACACACAATAACCAGCTCTTTATACACAAAAAAGAGACAGTTTAGGCTTAGATCTTCAGCTGCACAATAACAAACAGATAAAAATGATTTCAGCCTATCATCAGAAATAAATCTGCTGCTGCTGAGCTAATATTAATAAGAGAAATTGTGCAAAACACATTTATTTTGTGCTCAGGATATTTTCCCTCCAATAATGTAAACTCACTAAAATCATCTGATGTGTCAAACTGTAATAAACAATAAGATTACATTACATCAAACAATTGTACAATACTATTTCAATTTAACTCTAATAAAAATAAAAATACATGCAAATGTTAACACAATAATGTTCAATGTCCAACAACCTTGTGACTCTAACTTGTGAAACAGTCTGGATCTGGATGAAATACAACAAGCCACCAAATGGGTGGCTTCATGAGGCCAGTATAGAGACTCACATCGTAGTTAGAAGGGGGATCCTTTTGCCAGTGAAGCCACGATCCACAGAGCAATGAGATTGTCTTGATCATGTCATAGTTTCAGCACACATGCAAGTCAGCCGTTTATATGTAGTTTACTGTTTTCAATAAAGGATTGTGAAATCAAACTATGCGAGGTTCTGGTTTATAAGGGCATATGGGGGTCCATCTCAGCCTGCACCTGCCAATTTAGTAATGTTGAACATAGTTTGAGTAAAGGAGAGGGTCAATAGTGGAAATGATACTGCCTAGAGTGCTATTGACCTTCTATTTGTTAAGGGGTCATATCAGTCTGATGAGTGGCTCTGATCACAGGGGTGTTGGTTGGGACAACATGACATGACATTGCTTAATAAACCACAAATCATCAGTGTGTAACAAAAGATTATTTATGCAATGTATTGACTTTTTATTGGATTTACAACATTATTGAACATTATCTTTTTTATTCTATTTTGCATTTAGATGTGCAAATCTGTCTGGGTTCAATTTATGGAGGGTAGTTTGTTGCTGCTTGAAATCTGCAAAAAAAAACAATCTTAGCAGTGCTACCTATTAAAGTTTAGTGAGGGGCATTGAACATTTAACAAAGAAAAAAAAATACATCAGGGAGATGGTCTGTTAACTATGACTTTTTAAGGGTAACATTGTAAAAACATTAATCCTTTAAATTGCGTACTTCTGAGAATCATACACACACACACACACACACACACACACACACACACCATATGGGCTGAACCTGATGGACCTGTGTCTTTATTCAAACTCAACCTACTATGTACCTATGTGCATTTCAGCAGTATGTGGTATGATAGTTTCAGTCTCATATCCTTCTACTGCCATCAATATGTAATGATTTCACTCTCAGCCCCAACCTGTACAGAGATTTCCCAGCTTGCAGGATAGGAATCTAAGTGCTAGCAGCCTAACCTTACAGCAGAGCCACTCTCCCTGGCACTCCATCTTGGGTCAGCTTTCCAATCTAACACGCAAGACAGCTTCAGGCCAAAATGAAGACATCCTTTTTTAGCCACATGCAAGCCTTCCCTAGGCAGCAGGTCTAAGAAGAGCTGAAGCAAACAATAACACTGGGCTTAGGGGAGACCAAATAAACACAGAGCCATCAGTTTGGTTTAGGATGTTAACAGCTCAGTAGAGCTAAATTTGTGGAGTCGCCCGGCTTAGGGTAAGGTGGTAACACTCTCATACACTTTAAAAGTAATACATTTGCCAAACATAAGAAGGCGTTATTTGGACTAGGGATATAACTATGTATTGCTGCAAAGAAGTCTGTAACATAGCTGCAGTTTGAAAATTGTTTTTTTTTCTCAGCTCTATATACCTAGGATTGGGTTTTTACTTCCTGCCCAGTAGTCCAGCTGTCTTGTGTTGCCCATCCCATGCCTCAGCAAACTGGCTAGCATTAATATTGTCACATGTCAAAGCCACATATACAAGATAAGCACAGGAACACACAGCAAATAAAGTTATAATTCACGGTATGTTAAAGACAATAAAATATTGTACTCTCATCTGCCCACAGAAATTCAGGGCAAACCAACAGCTGTGCATTAGAAAAGTTTCAGGAACTGAACAGCACCATTGACACAGGTGAGGCTCCAGATCAATCTGCAGAGCTTCCCCACAGTGAAACTCAGGCAGGTGTTGGAATGCCAGCACCCTGAACTGCAACTTAAGGGTCTATGCACTAAGCTGCCGAAGGATCTAGCCATTCACTATAGCCCATACAGCTCCCGAACGTGGCCGAGCGGCTCAGTCGAGCCGAAGGCATATGCCTCGGCTCGGCTG